>NW_008691179.1:137284-164007 GCF_000695815.1 Acanthisitta chloris | reverse complement strand
ATAGTACAAGCAATTCTGGCAACCACCTGCTGTGGGAGGGCTCAGGGTGGTCCAGCTGTGCAGCCAAGAGAAGCCCAAGGATTTACTGAATTTATTGATCAATAAAAATAATATTGCAAGATTGTTATGTATAAAGCAGAGAGAGAGCCTGAAATCCACCATGTTAAAATTTAAGGAGGAAATACTGTTCAAAGCCAGGTTGGATGAAGCCTTGTGCAACCTGATCTAGTGAGGAGGTGTCCCTGCCCATGGGACTGGATGATCTATAAGGTCTATTCCAACCCTTAAATTCTATGATTCTATGACTTGCTGGAAAAGGACCCTTCTAGGTCTACTGAGCACATTGCAGGGCTTAGCAAACAGTATCTGAGGAATAGTTGCTGCTTGTGGGAGCTGCACAATAACCATAAGCCATTTTTGTGGTTCATTAGCAGTTAGAGACTATTTTTGAAGTGATGTGTGCAACATGCAGTATTTTCTCAGAAGCCTATCAAACAAAAAAAAAAGGCAATCTGATTAAAACAGTATCAGAGAAAGCACTGGGATGTGCTGTTATAACTTGAAATCTCGTTAGGGTGTAGCAAGTTGAAGGCAGGGCAGATTTTATGCTTCAGCAAGTTAGAAGGGTCTCTTTGACATTTCCAACCATAAATAATTAGTTCATGGTGATGATACTTCAGTAAGTTCTCTTGCAGCATAGTATTTGGAAGCTGAGCAATCTGTTGGATGCAGATAAGCATTTACTGAAAGTCATTATAAGGTAATAGGAAATTGTTCAGAGACCTCCACTAAAGCTGAATAACCACAAGAGCAAAAACTACATAGTAATGGTCCAATTACACTCACAACTTCCACTTAATTATTATTTAATAATTAATGGCTAGGAAAGATTCTATGATGGTGTCTTTCACTGCTGGATTGCAGGTTTGAAGTAAACTGTGCATCATTTGAGGTGTGTGTTCATTTTCCTGGCACAGTCCTATGCAGGCACAGCAAGTGGCATTGTCTTCGGTTTGGAACTTGTTTACTGAGATTATTTAGGTTTATTTAAGTTAGTGACAAATGCAATGAGTGTTGCTGTTAGTTTGATTTCTGCTGGCACAAGGCAGGAAATTGCTTTGCTTCCTTGAAATGTTGCTAAGGTTATTTGTGGAGGTGTTGGGCTGTTTGCTGGTTAAACACCAGTATTGTTTTTCAGAGTTTAAAACTAAAGTGGTTGTGGTCGTGGAGAAAAATTGGGGCAGAGCCTGGAGCAGATCTGTTCTGCATATTTTGAACTGGAGTGAAGAGTTGTTAACTCCAATAAGCTGTTTTTGTCTGGACTTACTAAAAGGGAATTTGAAATATTTTTGCAAGTGGGCTGAAGATAAGCAGTGTGAGCATATTTTGAAGTGTCCATATATAGATTGGTTCTGGTTTTGTTTTTTTTAAACAGAAAAACATTAGCAAATCTCTACAATATACAAACATTCATTGAAACCTGCACAGCATTGCTTTTTAACACATTAATCTTATGCTGAAGGAGGTTCATTATTTTTTTTGCACCTCACTAAGTCCTGTATATTACACCCCTCAAAGATAAATGAAATGTGACGGAATTTCAGAGTTATTTTCTGGCAGAAAACATAGAAGAAATGAATCTTTGAGGTCACAGAAGGCTACTATATGAGCCTGAAGGTGAGTGCACTGATACAGTTTGTCCTCTCTTGGAAGCAAACCAAGATGTTTTCCACAGAAAAATCTTTGGTTGCAGCCTTTCCAATAGCTGTGGGTTCTGATTTTTGTATTGAATCTGCTCCTTGGCCAAAAGTCAGAACGACAGACCAGGGAAGAGGCTTAATCAAACTGTGTGATGTTTAAGGGAGGTGCTAATTCCGAAGAGCTTATGATAGCTAGAGGAAATAGTTCATATGGGAGCATTTCTCTCACTACTCTTCTCTAGAAGTAAATATTTTTTTTCTGAGTCTAGACTGTCTCCACAGCCTAATGACACTGAATAGTTTAAGAAAACCCAAACCAAATAAACAGTGATCATTTGTAAAGTCTCCAAGTACAAAGTAAGACCTTTCTTTCTGTTCTTGCAGACCTTTTTCAACACAAAGAGACTGTGAATGACCAGTGCCTTGCTGATATTGGTCAGTGGAACAGAAACAAATTAATACTTTTCGGGTCATTCTTTTCAGTTTGTGTTAGCCACACGCAGAGCTGCACTTGGCAGGTTTACTCAGCAACTGAGTGTTGTCCTTGTATGGCACCTGCACTTTACCTGAACAGGATGAGAGACTATTTATTTGGTAATTTTTAAAGCTGCTCTTCAGACTTACTATTTGTTTCTTTTATATTTTGGAGACTTTTCAAACCTAAGATTGATTCAGTATCTGTTAAGCTCATGAAGGAAATTTGGAAGCTTTTTGATGCTGTGCCAAGATTCTCAGTAATGCTAAACTCCTTAATTCCTCCTTAACTCCTTCTTTCCTGGAAGAAATTATATGATTTTTGTGTGTGTGTGTTTGTTTTTTTCCCTGTAAACTCTTCACCATGTACATTTCCCTTTCTCTGTGAAGAAGAATGAATCCATCAGGCTGAAACTATAATCGAGTCCTGTCTTTCATTGTATCTTCACAACACCATAAAATAAATGCAATTTAAGGAATAATAAGAATAAAAAAAGGATTTTCAGGGAGCTGTAAGCCTTTAAACACCATTGTTTTGCCAATATGACTGGGTCTGTGGCAGACGTGAGAACCAGACTGGAAGAAACAAGTTACCTGTTGATATGGAGTCTTTCAGAACAAACAATTCTGTAAGGCTGTGAGCTGAACAAGGATGTTCTGCATCCTGTACAAATAGGCTTCAAATCTGTCTGTCAACCTGGACCTGGTGCATATTGCTGAGGGCTTGTAGAGGCCACATTATTGCTGCATTCAGCTGCAGGTCCTGCCCTGACCCAGAGCAGAGGTTATAAATAAGCTCTGACAGAAGTGTCTGCTGACACTTAGCAACATGGGATTCATTTACACTGCGGGGAGTAACACAAAAAGAGGAGAACTTCCAAAGAGCTGATAAGTGCTGTTAAATCAAAAAGCTTTTCTGGTAAAGAGTAGGTGATAAAAAGCTTTCTCTGTTGCTTAAGAGAAAATGATGCCTTTGGAAAGGAGGGGAGACATGAAATGAAGTTAGCACTAGGCATAAAAAGATGTGGAAAAGTAATCTGAGAACTGGAAAAATATGCAGAAAGACAAATTTGAAGAAAAAGGCATTATTACGTCTGTGTGCATAAGTAAAATGGTAGAAAAGTTCAAGTTTAAGAATCCTGTATTAAAAAGTGCAGAAGAAAAACATTAGGGAAATGTCTGTCTTTTCCCCTCGGAGAATTACAGATTTAACAGAAGTACTTGTAAAATAGAGAAATTGCTATGTTGAAGACAAATATTTCTGCCATTCAGTTTATAAATTCTGCTTGTTTGTTGTTACTGTATATTCTTTTCCAGCCTGTCCAAAGGCAGCAGAAAACGGTGAGCATTTATAGGATGTTTTGGATAATCCAGACAACATTGAAGCATTAGGCTGATGTTGAAACAAGTCAAGTGATGCTTTAAAAAATATTAACAACTAGTGAACTGTTATGAGCAGAATTTGTTATGAGCAGAATTTATTATGAGCAACAGGTTTGATACCAACTTTTAATTAATGTGGGTTGGACCTAAGGTTTTCTTTATGGCTTAATTATCAGGTAAAATTTTATTATAAGATTAGTGTTATTTCTAAGGTATTTACAGGCAATATCACACCACATGTGAAGACCCACTGAGAGAACTTGTAGGAATCATTTGAAAATAAATTATTTATTGCCATTCTTCAATTGATTAGTCACAATTTTTCTTCATCCCCACAACTTTTCTTATTAAAAAGCCAAGGTTAAATTTTAATGACCAGGTTTGTTTGACCCACCAATGCATAAATGGAAAAGACAACATAATAATACTTGGTATTACACCATTAACCTTCAAGCATTTGTGTTCACTAGGTCCAAGATTATATTATCAAACAAAGTTCATTACAGGCTAATGCTGCTTTGTGTAATACTCCCTCTAACATATCCTTAATTTATGGCATTAATCATCAGCGACAAAAAATTTTAACCTTTTTTGGCCTCCTTTAAATTTATGAAAATTAAGCTTCACAGGGTGTCACATTGCCTAGGTTGCTGCTATTGATGGCCAGTCTGCAAACTAATGAGTGGGACTTTGTGGTTATGGCTCCTTTTGTGAGGCAAGTTCTGTAAGAACTAATATATTGCCTACTGTAATCTAGAGTAAATTCTTCCAGGGGAATTCTCCATGGGAACTAAATGCCAGAATTTTCAATCAGATTTCTGAAATAACACCTTGTTCCTTGCCTTTTGTTCTCTGAAGAGATGCTGTTCCATAGTGTGTTCTCAGAACTGAATTACTTAATTTACTTCTTTTAAAGAACAAAAGAAAATAGATTAGCAAAATCAAGAAAGAGCTTTAGTTTTCATTTCCCACTAGATTTATTAGCAGGTTTTTTTGGACGTGAGTGTAATTATCCCGATGTGCAGGAAGGCAGAGCAGACCTTTCTCTCAAAATCATTAAATGGGCCATCTAAAAATGACATAAAATTTTAAATTTGCCAAGTCCCATAGAGAAATTAGAAAGCTTTTTGATGAGAAAAGCCCTGTGATGTATAATATTTGTTTTTCACTTCATTTTTTACTAAGTACACCTGCAGCATTCAGCACTGGCTGTTTGTGCTGTCAGAGTTGGTCCACTCCCGCTGGGTTGCTGGTTTGTTTTGCCTGTAGTTGTTACCTTCTCCTCATGAAATTGGTTGTGGTAGAAGTCATTCAGGGGTCAAAAATAAAGGATTAGGGTGACTCCAGGAATATTAGGAACTAATATTCCATCAGGCATTAGGAACTTTAAGAAAAGAAGTCCTGCAAGTCTAATGAGCCTTTGGCTCACAAAAGGGAAATAACACCTAAGCTATTAGAACTCATTTTCCTAAGCAAAGTATACCTGTGAGCTCAAAAAGTGGTTTCTAGAAACAAAGTAGAATTTTGATGTGTTTTTTTTTCGTTTGTTTCAGGCTGTTACTGGCTGCTTTTTTTGGATTAAATCCCAATGTTGTAAATATTATGTTGCAGTTTCTGCAATGCTTTTATCAAATAGCTTACCAAAAAAGTTCACTCCTGTTATTTAAAAGTGTGCTTCAACCAGGACTAAGCCTTTATACACTGAAATTGTGTGTAGATTGAGCAGGAAAGGCTTGAAGGAAACTTTAATGCTGAATGTGTCTGCTATCAGTGGACATGTGGAAAATAATTTAGCCTGTTGAAACAAGCAGAACTATTTTACCATGGAAAGGACTTCCATATAGAACTTGAAAAATGAGATGCTGTGCTTAGTTGACTCTCTTGTCATCCCCCCATCAAATGCTGGTCTGTCTATCTTTGCCCAGTTTAGCTTTGTTATTGAATTTGCACTCTTCATCTTGCTTACAAATATGATGGGGCTCTGTTTAACTTGTTTGTAGTGCTCCAGGATTAATGCTTTGCCATCCAAGTCGTGTCATCCTTTATAACAATACAGTGCCAAGAAAACAGTCTGGGAACTTCTTTTTCCTAATAAATTTACGACCGGAAGAAATTTTCTATTTCTCAGTGTACTTGAGCCAGCCAATTAATTGTAATCAAAGGTCATTCCTACCAAATGCTGAATGTACTGAGCACATTCTTTGACATAAGCAAGGTCATCTGCTCTGTATGTTTGCTTTCATTGTTAATGTGCACATTTTTCCTGAATGTTAAGCTGAATTAACATAATTACGTGTGACAGGTAGTTTTGTGAGTGATGGGGAAGTGTTTAGGGAGTAGATTTTTTAATAACA
Organism: Acanthisitta chloris; assembly: GCF_000695815.1. NCBI lineage: Eukaryota > Metazoa > Chordata > Aves > Passeriformes > Acanthisittidae > Acanthisitta > Acanthisitta chloris. Next base: position 158,096 of record NW_008691179.1, on the reverse strand, counting down.
GGAAGGATTATACATAGTTTGAAAATTGCAGGCTGGTAAATAGGTTTGTAGTCACCAAACAAGTCAGCTGGGGCAACAAATTAATAATTAAGAGACTGAGATGTGAGAATATATTAAAAAACAGTTTAGGGCCCTGGAGGAAATGGGAACAGCTATTTTGGGTTTGTCTTGTTCTTCTAAAGAGAGAATAACTCACAAATAGAGGGCAGCTATTATTAGAGAAAGTACACAACACACCTGGTTGGCTTTTTACCTTTTCAATGCCAGCCCTTAAGGACGTGGGATGGGATTTTCATGTTTCTAGAATAGATTTGTTATGGAAACTATTGAGGTTCTGTCACTGAAAGTGTCAGAAAAACCATCTTATTCTGGGACACGTTAGCAAGCAGTGGTGTCAGATCTGACTAAAGAATGTGTAGGCATCTCAAGTAACTAAATTGAAAACTTAGAAGGAAATACACAGTTCATTTCCAAAGTCTGGTAATTCATCCAGATAAAAGTTTTGAAATAATTATTGTTCAGCCAGTTACAGTCACTTCATGCATAACTTAGAGTAGCTCAGGTATGAAGGGGAAAGTGCTGAATTCTTTTAACTATCCCCCAACTTTAGATGTTGGCCACTTCTCTTCTGAGAGACAGGAGGCTTACAGTGATAATTAAATTCTGGTTTTGATCCACAGTTCTGCAATATAACCTAGAGTTTGAGGGCAATACATTTCAGAGGTGATGCACTCTCTTAATAAATATGATCTTGATGCAGTAAAGTTGCTGTTGTGCTAAGTGCTTTAATTAAATGCTCTTCTTTTCTAAGGCTTGGAATGTCAGTGGTGTTTCTGAGGCTTGGAATATCAGTGGTGTGTCTTGTAGTGTCCTAGGTTACACTGTAATAACACCAATGGTATTACTGACTGACAGGGGGTCAAGTTGCTTTCTGACTCTGTCAGTGGTTTCTTTTTGTACTATTGCATTCACTGTTTTGTTTTTCCTATTAAATTGTATTTCTGACTTGGGAGTCTCTCACTGGTTTGCTCTCAAACCAGCACATGTAGTCAGGCAGTGATGACAGCACATTTTGTTCTTAAAGTATGGGCAGATATTGTATTTATGTTTTATGCAAAATAATGTAGCTGACATAATTAGACAGTAATTTGTGACTTCCAATGTAAACATTTTAGGAGCTGTGTAGTCAGAAGTGATTGCTAATTAGAGAGCTGTTAGCTAAACATATATAATTGGGAACAGACTGACAGGCTATTCCAAACAGCAGGCGATTTATAACTCCATGCTGTTCTTAAATTGTATTTAGTTTGAGAGACTTTGGACAATGCATGAAAGGGGAGTTTTGTGACTTGATCTACACCTTAATTTCTTTAAATAAAATGGAACCTTGCAAATGTGAGTGCCACACAGGGTAGCTGTGATAATTAAAAGGTATTATTAACTAGATGACTTCCTGGCTGAGCCATTTTCTAATTTCTTGAGGAGTGTGGACTCCCTAAAGAGAGTTATAAATTCAAGTATTACTTAATTACGCTTTTAACAATAAAGGGCACTTTAATCAGCAACCTCTCCAAAGCCCTTCTCTTGTAGTCATTTATTCAAACAATGGAGAAGTCAAGAGGTACTTATATTATGAAGTCTTCTAAAAGTACAGTGTACCTATTCACAGGCCCAACTTATGTCCTGTCTGCTCCTCTCAGCACTTACCCTTCCATTTCAAAAGAAAAGTATTATTGTAACTGTTTTCAGTGAACAGAAGTGATTTTCTACAAAGAAATTTTTTTCCTTTTTGAAGGAAAACTTATGAGATAGCTGGGCATCGTGATCATATTTATGGATGGGGTGAATATATGAATTCTGATAGTTGTCCTCTAAAGGATGTGTTATTTTTCAGAAGGTGGGAAAACTATACATGCTCTGGAGACAATTTTAAAGCTGAATGGGCAGTTTTATCTTGAACTTTGAAGGAGTGTGTTAGTTTGCTTTTAGGATAGTTGTCTTTGGAAGCTGGGAGAAAGGATTATGGTGCTGGAAGGGGCCCTGTGGGACTGGTAGAGTGCTGGTGGGTGTTGGCAAGTTCACACTACAGGTACTGTGGGACTGGTAGAGTGCTGGTGGGTATTGGGAAGTTCACACTACAGGTGCAGGCTCAGCTCAGGCACCAGCAGGGGCTGTTGAGGGTGTGTTAGCCTGAAATGGAATCTAAAAGTTATATGTAACTCTCCATGAATGGAGAAAAATCACTTGTACGGTGAAGAGCACTTTGCAAGTCCCAAAGGAAGAGAGAATTCCTCTTGCAAAGGATTGATCTGTAGGGCTACGCTTTGGAGTAAATACCAATCTACTGTGCTGCTGTTCCAAGGCAGTGCTGTTGCAGGAGTGAACTGGCTGCACTTTAGCACACAAATGACTTTCAGGGCTGATACTCTCTGCCCTGGGAGGTTCTTCTTGCTAGCACACAAATGACTTTCAGGGCTGATGCTCTCTGCCCTGGGAGGTTCTTCGTGTTCATACACAGAGTAACACTGCAATTGCTCAGAGAGAAACAGACTGAACTCTATTCAGCTGTGGTTTTCAGTATCCACCTTCTAGTATTTGTTTGGTTTTGTTTTATTCTTCTCCATGTACTGTTTAACCCCTTGATAAAATGTCTGTCATTTCATTTTGTTCTAGAAAAATTAAGTGAACTAAGTGGAGAGAAAAACTGGGCACACAAACCCCTGATTAAAAGATGCTGTTGAAGAAACTAAAGGAGAAAGGAAGTCCTTTCTTGTAAGTGTGACTCCATACATTTAAATCCATCTCCTTGATATTTCTGTTCAAACCTAGTCTATATTTTGACTTGTTAAATGGACATGAATCCAATTTAAATCCATACGACAAATAGTTTGGATTTATACCACTGTTACCCAGTGCATCTGTTGTATCACAAGGTCTAACTGTCTTCATAGTCCCAAACTGATCAAAATGTGATTGCGCAGGTACAGTGTGAAGAGCACGACACAGTTCTTGTGGCAATGTCACCTGTGCTAGCAGCTGCCAGGACTATTTATATGTAAACTGGAATTGTAGTCAAAGAGCAGCATTCCCTTAGTTTTGGCTTTTCTCATAACAGAGAGCTAGTTCCACTAAAATCTAGACCCCAGAGAGTTTTGTTTGCATTTAGATATGGTTTGGCTAAAACTGAAGACTGGAGCTATCAAACAAGTTCTGTGTTTTAAGCCTTCTAAACCTAAAAATGAAATCCTATTGCATCCTCACAGAACATAGGTACAAACAGATGTAAATCCTGATTCAGTTCCTGAAAGCTAGTGGGAAGCTGATCAAACTATAGGATGGCCTGAGAGACCTCACAAACCACAGTAATGAAGCAGAAGGAAGTAACATTTTAAAGCCCCTGTGTGCTGTCTGACTCTAAAAATCCAGGTAGCCTAAAAATGATTCCCCAAGAACACGTGATGTGAGTGGTGTATTGGGAGATGTCACGACAGAAGGGTTAGGTAGTTCTGGTCCTACCTCATTGCACAGCACTGTGCTGTCTTACCACTGTAATTGTACAGTATAAAAAAACCTGTAGGTGATGTACAAAGAGATTCTCTTAATCAGAAAGATTCTTTTAATTCATGATTCTGTGAAAGTGAATGAGGCTGCTTTCATCAAGCTGCATACTTGAGGTAATTTTCAGTCTGTGGTGCATAAATTGGAAATGGGAAAAGGCTGAGATCTCACAAAATTTTATTTAAAAAGTTCTTTTGGATTCATTCAGTCATTTTTTTGCCCTTTGGATATCTCAAAGGTTCTTTTGGATTCATTCAGTCATTTTTTTTGCCCTTTGGATATCTTAAAGGGTTTTGACCATAACTGTAGCTTACCTCATTGAAATTACATATAGTTTTGAATGTAACATTAGAATACAAAATGTTCAATATTGAAAAGTGGCTCCCAATCAAAAATCTAGAAAAAGTTAGAGTGAAAGTTGTCTCTTGTCTCTTTTGACAGTTTATTTTCTCTTGGATGGTCTCAATTCTCTCATGAAAAACCTGTGGATTATTTGAGTTTTGCTTATTTCTATAATGTATCTAAAGGTTTGGTGATTCATTTTAAAGTGTCTTGGGGTTTTTAGTGATTAAAAACCACCTTGGGCATGATAGTTTCTAATTTGCCATTTCTAATTAAGGAAGTTTAAATGTGCTAACAATAAACACTTTGGCTAAATCATCAACAGAATTGTTTTTAAAAGGCAATTTACGTTTCTTAGACTGTGTTAGTGTTCTGACATTTCTGGGCTACATTACATTACATGTCTGCAAACCTTATTAACTTTTTCACAAGCAATTAATTATGAAAGCATTGGGAGTAATAAGACTTGGTTTTCTATTCATGGTTGGACTCTTATCTAAAAAGGCAAATCAGCAAATGCTGATTGAAGTTTTTCCTGTGGTTGGGATGTTCTTAACCCTCTCTCTGGTGTGTAATGAGTTGGGTTCATATTCAGCCTCTGATAAAGCTTCTCAGGCTGTGAGTACACAGAGATGTCAGGTACAGGTGAACAGATGTGCCTCAGGAAGATGTGCACATGCTCTCAGAACATCTGAAGTGTGTAGCTTATTCTCAGGCTAAAGACAAATTGAGGGACAGACACACGACAATGAGCAGGAATTTCACTGCTCAGTTTTCTGCTATATGGAATACTGAAGTTTATATTCTAAATGAGGCAATGCACAAGTTTTAAATTAGATTTGTCTCAAAAGTTCCTGAAAGAAGGTTGTTCTGGGTCAGTGGGTGTGACTATTAACCTGAAAATATTTCCACAGAACTTCTTGCAAAAGTTTCAGTTCCAAGAGCTTGAGTTTGTGATGGAAAAAATGTTCTCTATTTTCAATCCATTTGGACTGGGAAGGCACTTTTGACCACCTGAATGATGACTGGGTTACAAAAAAAGGAGTGCAAGTAGATCTTGGTGTTATTGCTTTCATAATTACCTGGAGATTTCAATTCAAATGACACAACAGAATAACTCGTGGGATTTGCTGTCTCTTCCAGCCCCTCAACTTCAGCTTCAGCTGAATTTGCTTTTGGAGTTTGTCTTGCTAAATGTTTGCAGGTTTGACATTCAGTAGTGCCTTAGAAACTTTCTGGAGCAATCTGCTGTGCCTCTCATTTAACAGGCTTAACTAATTGGAATGATTATACAAAAGGGCACAGTTAGCCCATACTTAAAATTTCTTGACATTAAGCTGTGCCTCTTCGAAAATGAAGTGTGCTTTGGATTCCTTTGCCACCTGCTGGTGCGAGGATTTATTTGAATAACTAAGCTATCCAGATTTTTAGTGCTAAATTCTGCAATATGCATGAAGAATAATTTCCTAAATCCACAAAAATCTTTTGGACGCCCTCATGTAATTCGAACTTGATTTAGACTTTCTAGTTTCTGTCTCAGACTGTAGCATACTTTCAGCCTGGTGTGCAGTGCTGATTACTCTGTGAAACTGAACACTGTAAGTGAGTGAAGAACCTGCCTTGAGGTGCACTCAGACTGTAGTCCAAATATGTGTGTCTGCCGTGATCCACAAACCTTTCTTTTGAGGAACCAGGAAAAATATTTGAGCTGTTGTTCAAAATTCCAGCTGTTGTCTTATCCTATTAGGCAAGGAGGTATATATTTCACTTTTTTCAGTCTTGATGTTAGCCTTTATGGGGTTTTAATGATAGCAATGCTGACTGACTGACTGACTGACGTGTGGGTTCTGCAGTTGTCTGCCGTGATCCACAAACCTTTCTTTTGAGGAACCAGGAAAAATATTTGAGCTGTTGTTCAAAATTCCAGCTGTTGTCTTATCCTATTAGGCAAGGAGGTATATATTTCACTTTTTTCAGTCTTGATGTTAGCCTTTATGGGGTTTTAATGATAGCAATGCTGACTGACTGACTGACTGACGTGTGGGTTCTGCAGTGTGAATAATAGCAATGCTGACTGACTGACTGACTGACATGTGGGTTCTGCAGTGAATAATTTTCCACACTCAGGTAACAGAGCTCTTGGTGAACATTGCCACCTGCCCTTCATTTGCTACTCTTTTGTGCTATGAATTGTCTTCCCATTTCTCATGCTTATTGCTGGCACTCACATGGCATCACTGTGAGTGTGCTCTAACATTCTGCTTTACTTTTCAGTGTCAGCTCTCACCAGGAACAAACTCCCTTTATCCACCTGCTCAGTTCTCACCTTGCCCTCTCTTAGTGCTGTTCCCAGGCACTCCATGGTCCACTGTCCCCATGTGCTGCTCTCAAGTCAGCCAGACCTAATTTGCAGATCAGAATCTATTTGAAGTTGTTACATTTTGCTAAAAAATGAGGGAAGAGGAGAAGTCTCAGGCTTTAATGACTGGCAGGTTTGTACTGTAAGGCATTAAAGCTGAGAAATTAAAGAATAGAGGAAGGTAACTGATAATATCAAACTTAACATGGCAACAGAAATGGCTGCTAGGAAGAAGATTTTAATTATACTTTTCTACTGCTGTAACTTTATTTTTAAATATTACATTTTAACTTCTATTTCTTGCATGATTAATCCTATTCCTGATTAATTTGAAACACTATGTCTGTGCTACTCCCACGTAATACTCCGGGAGGAATAATGTGCTTCAGGGACAAATGTTAACTGAATGTGCTGCATTATCTTTTCTTGGCATAGCAAATAAAAGAGGAAAAAAATCATTTATTTCCAACTTCAGAAAGCAGCTTTAGGGGATCACACTGACAGTGCTTTGAATTCAGCTAACTGATTGTGGTAGCTTTTCCTTAATTTTAGCAGCAGACAGGAGTGATGACACACTTACTCCATCAGTAGGCTTGGAAACATAAAACTTCCACGGAATCCATTCTAGTTGCAGCTGCAATCCTCTTTATCTACACAACCCAACGTTGTCATCTTTCCCCCTCTCCACTGCTCATTCTAGAAAGTGAATACATTGATGGACTCACTAAACAATTGTAGATACTTCTAGATTTGATAGCCTAAAGTAATCTGACATTAGAGATGCAATGACATGTTAGAATGAGAAAACTTCCACGGAATCCATTCTAGTTGCAGCTGCAATCCTCTTTATCTACACAACCCAACGTTGTCATCTTTCCCCCTCTCCACTGCTCATTCTAGAAAGTGAATACATTGATGGACTCACTAAACAATTGTAGATACTTCTAGATTTGATAGCCTAAAGTAATCTGACATTAGAGATGCAATGACATGTTAGAATGAGATTTTTTTAGTGAGCACTGCTACTATGCCATATACATCCAAGGCATTAAATAATTCTGCTGCTTTATGTCCCTGGGACTGTGCCCGATGAGTGAGAGCAGGGAATGGAATAAAGGTCCTCTGCAAGAGAAAGAAGAGAAGGGGAGAAGTGTTGGCTTTTAAAAACGATCAGGAGACAAGTAAAATGCCATTCAGATCCAATTATTACTGAATGTTAATATATGCTTCACTGTCCATATTATACACACACATGTATGTATGAAAATATGGTGAATGGATATGTGAAAATATGTGAAGTGACAGGGGTGGATTTTCCAGTCACATTTTACAGAGAAGTGCCTTAAAAAGGTCTGTGTGCAGAACAGCTACAGCCAGGGTTTCTAGATGGGATATTTGTTTCTAAAAAAAATTAATTCTTTTTTTAATTGCTTAATGAATTAACATGGGTTTTTTTCTCTCTGATTGAGCTGTTTTTCCATGTGATCCTGAAGATAAAGTGTTTGAATACTTAAAGACAAGAAATGTATCTGTTGCACCATATTAACTGTGTAGTATCTACTGTCTGTAGTCAAGTTGTCCTTAGGCTTGAGTACAGTTCTGGTAAATGCTTTGTATCTGCTCAGAGCTGTATCTTGCTGGGCTATCTAATTTAGCTGCTATCTAATTTAGCTGATAGTTATCTTATTGGAATGGCTCTTAATGGAAAAACAGAATTATCTTTCCCTCTTATTGTCTTTAAATTTGCCATTTAATTCAGAGAAATAAGCTTTGCTTCTAATTTAGGGAAAAAGTCTTCTGCATCTCAGAGTATTTTCTCCTGTAAAGATATACAAGTGCATGGCCATGATTATGGCTATGGACTTAGGTGAGTTTCAGTTGCTTGAATGCTGTCATGGTTAAGATGAGTTTTGGGTGAACAAATGCAAGTAATCTGGAAACAGTTTGGGAATTTTAGGCCAACAGATATTGCAGTTGTGCAAACCAATTGGGTTCTTACGTGCACAAATGAAATGAACATGTTTGCAACTGGCCCATGTGGATGTGGAGCTGTGGTCATCAGCACTGTAAATCAGACACTCAGCTTGAACACATGTAGGCATGGTATGCAATTTTTATCTGTGGGTTTTAAAACATGCTAAAAGAGAAGATGGAGTAGGTTTTAAAGAGCTGTAGAATCCCTCCTGTTTACATAAATGAAACTGTTGGAGGCAGAAAGGTACAATGGGGCTGTTTTATTCAGAAATTTTAGTTTGTTAGAAGCAGGGTGAACTTCTGGTGTGTATAGGAATAACTGCCTTAGAATATTCTTCTTGATCTGCCACCACAGCCTTCCCTTCCTTTGCTACTGAGCTATACATAATGCACAGCAGAAGTATTTTGAAATGCTGTGTGACAGGAACCTGTACATGAAAATCATGCTTGTGTTAGAAGAACAGATTCAAGACAGCTAATAATTTCTAATGTGATGAAATCCAGATCAGTGATCTCTTGTTGTGCCACAAACCTGGGACTAAATCAGCATCTTTTTCAAGGAACATTACAAATTTTGTCTGTGTGAATTAAACAAGCAGCTAAGGCCACACTGGTTGAATGGTCAGCAGTTCCAAATCATACCAGTACTGGCAATTTTCAATCTTTCAGTTCCTGTTCACACACAGGTGAACAAACTAAGGTGGTTTATAGGAGATGATCGTTTACTGATTCAGCTAAATACAATCCAGGTCATAATTCCCACAAGGCCATTAGAAAACTCCAAAATGGAATATATTTGGAAGATTTTACAAAATGGAAGAGCTGGATAGAACTTATTTTCCTAGGGAGATGAATTTGCCAAGTCAACACCTTTTGAGTCTCACTTCATCATCCATCGATCGTTCAATGTTGGAGTGAAAAGTGTTGAGTCTCACTTCATCATCCATCGATCATTCAATGTTAGAGTGAAAAGTTCATATGATTTTCCACTCTAGTTTGAGCATTATCACCCTGCCTTGAAGAGAGGTGTCTCTTGCCCATTTTAGCTGAACAGCACACTGCATTTTTAGGGGTACAACTAATGCACAATCAGACAATTTATTTTGCCTGGTTTTACCTTGTTGGTGGCTGTGCTGTCTTCTGCAGTGTTTCAGGTCAGTACCAGCTATGTTCTGCCTTGTCCATATTCTTTCTTACAAATAGGTTAGTTTCCACTCTGGGTATGCACTCAGTTTTTATTATCAGTGCATGTTGGGTCTTTTTATAGTGCAAACTAAAACAAAAACTCTTGCCCTGCATCAGTGGTGAGCATTTAGACAGAAATACATTATATCCAAGAGGACAGTTAATTTAACTTCATCACATCACTGCTGGGAGGTTACTTCAGTTTGATGTTGGTTAACTAGGCAAAAAATTTAACTGTATCAGCTGGCTTAAATATAAAGGAATATTTCTGTGCAAACAAGACATTTCCTGTCTGTAACAGAGTTCTTTCTTATCGATTTGTCACAGAATACAGAAGCAATTTATAAGGGATATGACTTGTGAACGCATTTATTTACAAAAGCTGTTGTTTATTATTGGCTGTGGTTAGTGGTTGATGCTTCTGTCATCTTCTTTGCCATTTTTCTAGGCATTTGTTAATTTTTTCCCTCATGTACAATATTTACTGTTCAAATGTAAATGCTGCTCAAATTGAAGAGATGCTTCTGATAGTTGCATCCTTTTTTTTGTTCTGTTAAATTCACACGTTTACACCCTTGCATTGCTGACTGCTGCTGTGAGACAGAATTCAGCCAGGATAGGGATATGTTTCCTTTGTACCTCAGTTTAGAATGAGATATCTTATTTATCTTCCTAGCAGAGAAAGCTGCAGCTTCCTCAGGTATATGGTTGAATTGATCATGGCTAGTAATTAAAGAGAGCTATTGACTTATGCTGCAGTTCTTGTTCTATCCTAAATTACAGATGGCACATTTTGTAGCTGAATCCTCATCTTATTAAAAAAAAAAAAAAAAAAAGAAGAAAAGATAAAGAACAGTTGTGCTTAGAGCCCTTTTAGTTCACTCTGACAAATGGTTCAATTGGTCATTTTCACCAACGGCAGTGTGCATGAAAAAGTAAAGTATTTTAAGATCACTTATGGTGAATTATATAAGTAATGGCTATCAGGCTATTAATCAAGTCAGAGCTGTTACAAGTCACTGAAGCATCTCCAGATGGTCTTCTGTCTCCTACTATTTTTATGTGTGTTGTGAAAAATGGGATTTTTGCAACAAATGATTGATTGAATGAGCTCAGTTTTGGTTATGAGAGTCATGGGTTCCCCCCACTTAAGTTCAGGTAAGGAATCTAAGTCAATTTGCCCAGCAGAGGACACTGTGCTTCTGCTGTTGGCTTTGTAGGCTTTTATTTTGCCAAAGACCCATGGAAATAAATCAAGATATGATTTTGTACTTGGTATTCTGTATGGACACCATGACTGACATTGCAATTATAGGTTTTTGCATTGTTTATGCTTCTCCAAAGGCACATCTGAGTGCTCTGAAGCACTGGCTGAAAAGATCTGTGCAAGGTTTTATTACAGTACATAATTGTTTTTTACCCACTAAGGCCTCCAAGTGGATTTGTGCTTTTCATAGCTCTGTTTGTTTTATTCATAATTAAATGACTGATTAAATGAATAAGCTCCAAATGGTTTTTGTAAAGAATGTGATTTAACACAGTTTTTGAGCATCTCCATGAAAGAAATATCCCATGCTGTGTTTTATATTTCCTTCCTTGGTGTTCAAGGGCATGGCTTGTTATCCTCCTTCCTTCAGTACTTACAGGAGACACATTTCTTCCAAAGCAAAATCTGTACCAGTGATTAATAGTATGTACCTAGAGATTACTACTGACTTCCTTGAGCTACAAAATCATGTAGAGATGAATATATTCCACCAGTATATTTTAGTAGAGGACACTTGGATTACAGAGTACTGAGCACTGGAGACTGTTTTGAAAGAATGAACATCCTAGTTTTTCAGTGATGTGAATTAATCTTGCTCAGTTGATTTCATGGCAGATTAGATATTTTGCATCAGCTGAGTATCTATATATTAATTGAAGCTTTCATATTGCTATGAAATGGTATTATGGTGTTATTTTAAGACTGTACTAAAAAGGCATAGGAGGGTCAGTTGAGTAGAATTGTAAAACAGAACTGATGGGATAGGGAGAAATAATTCATCAAAAAATGCTGCTTGTGAGTTTTGTCTTTCTTTGTAATGTTTCTAACATTTAGTAAGAGGTAATGAAGATTTCATGACCACAAATACAGATTATTACCTGCATAATGCTGATGAAATTAAAAAGTACACTAATCATTTACATGGATCAATGATTGCTGATGCTGCTAAGGAAAAGACCTGATTTTTCCAGCTACCACTTTTTGTAGCAAGTTATTCTTGTAAGGTGGTCACTCAGATCTGAGATATAACTGTGATTTACTTTAATTTGAGTTCCATTTTGAGAGTAAAAGATTTATATTCTGTGCAGTTATTCTCTGTGTTTTGGTTGATTGGTTTTAGATTAATCATTTAATGAGAATGGAGTGTGTTTGGAGTGCTGTAATGCTGCTGTCAGTTTATAAAGTCTGGGCAGTAGTGGAATGAAACCAGTTTGTGAGTCCTTTTAACAAATGGTATTGCTGCGAGCACAGTTTTTTCAGATTCAAAAAAATGAGTGGGAATGAGCTCTTTGGTGTTGCTGAAGCAATAGGAGAGACTACAGCTCACTTAGACAAGTGTCCACTGTGGTTTTTTTTAATTCTCTGCAGTGAGAAGAGGAAGCTTTCAGCCAGGCTTGGGTGGGCTGTGGTTCACCTGTGCATGACTTTCTGCACCTTAGGGAGTGACATACCTGGTCAACACTGCTCCCCACAGTGAGGCAGATACCAAACCTCCATTCCCCATGTGTTTTATGATGTATTCAAACACCATGGCTGTTACCCTCACTATTGAGTTGTCATTTCCATTTTCTAACTCATTAGTAAGAGCAATTTAGTCCCAAAGGGAAGAGTGTTGCAGGTTACACTGTGTAGATTTTTCCTAATCTAAACATGTAAGTTCTCTTTAGCTGAGCTAATTCTACTGGAAAATTCATTTGCACTTTAAAAAAAACACAACTCACTTAAAAATTCTAATCAGCTAAATGAAATCAAAGGAAAGCTAAATAAACAAATAGATAAAGCTATCCTGATGACAAAAAGTAAGCTTAAAAGTATTTTGTGAACTAAATGAATTGCATCAAGTAAATAAAATGTATTCTACCCATTTAGTATAGACGTTCTGTCACCAAGATAAATGGACTAGCTATTACAAGTATCTGTGTGGCTGAAATGCATAACAACATAATTACTTTGCCAGCAAAACTCTAACCTGCTTTAATCATTCTGCTCACAGAATAATGTGAAGTGATTTAGTGGGTAGAATGAATCCACTTACAAATTGTTTTATGGTCATAATGCAGTCCCTTTGTAGAATGTAAATTGATGATGATAATTTTATGGGCAAATGATTTTTCAATTAAAATGTCTTTTCACAGACAAAATGGGAATGTTACAAACTGTTCCGAATTGGAGTATGTCAGGGTGAAGGTTTACAGGGGTATCTAATATATCAGCCAGAGCCTCAGCTGAAAGAACTGCCATGTTAAAAATGTGATTTATTTTAGTCAAGTTTGTAATTTCCTTTCATTACATGTGCAAAATACCCTTATTTGGTCCCATTGACATAATAACCAGCATAGAATTTACCATATAAACAGTAGCAACTAACATTTCTTGTCTTGTTTAACTCTTTTGTATATTGATAACTTATGTTTTAATAATTATTTCCAGCTGAATATACTGTTATCTGTATTACAGTAATTACAGTGTCTGTAAGGATCAGAATGAATCACTGCAGTACAGTCATCATTAATTTGAAGATTGTAATGAGGAAAGACTCTATATTGCCCAGCCTGACTAGATGAGCTACCCAGCCCAGGAGGACATGGTTTGATTGCTCTGTTGCCATCCTTCAGCCTATGATAGCTACTGCTACTGCATGGAAAGGCTTTTTCTCCTTCTTGGTGGTAGATCAGCCTAAGAAACAGTTGTGTGGCAACCCTTTTAAAAGAGCTATTATCTAAAAGGTCCTTAAAACATTATCCAGTGGCTCTGCATGTTTTGCATAATATCCAGGTGAGATCTCACCTGGAGTGCTGCATGCAGCTCCGTGGTGCCCAGCGCAGGAAGGACAGGAACCTGTTGGGGTCAGTCCAGAAGAGGCACCAACATGCCTTGGGGTGTGTGTGTGTGTGTAATGGACGTGATTTATATAGTAAAATCTGTCTAAGGTTTACCTGTCTCTTAATTCTTATTTTCAACTTGGACTTTACTTTTTTTCTGGTAGACTTTTCTCGCTCCATTTCTCCTCTGCCTGAGCTTTGAGGTAGTTATAACCACCCTCACAGCATCTCTGCTCAGCCTTCTGTTTCAAGCTCCACTTGGAGTGTTTAAGCTTTCCAAACTCTCACATATAATCTGATTGTCTCTACACTCAACAACAGTAATCTCCTCTCAGACCATTTTTCCCTGTCTTTTTCCTGTCATCAGCTCCTTATGAAACACTGCTATTAACAGCATCTCCTTGACTCACTGCTCTGACTGTCACATCCCTTATTAAAACCAAACTTCTCGTCCCTGCTGCTGCTGTTTCTAATCTGATCTGTAATGCAAGATTCTGTCTTCCATTTTCATTTTAAAGGGGTTGAGATAGATTGGTTAATTCCTTAATTCTGTCACAGTTCCTTTCACACTGTACAATGCTTCTTCTAAGATGAGGAGTCCTTCATCTGCAGAGCCAGCATGTGCTTACAGTGAGGCATGTGACAAGCTACATTTTTATTACTGATGGGTGAAAACCTGTACCACTTTATTACCTGATCTCTGCCATTATTTTGGTGATCTTTTGAGTCATATGCCTGTTCTATCCTCAGATTGAAATATTGCAATATTCTTTGTGAATGCCTCTGGAGTTTTCTTCCATATTTTTCTGCTGTTTGGATGTCATCTCTGACTGGGGCAGTGTCTCTCAGTTAACTCAGCTGAGTCTCACAAAACAGATCTTTTGGTATCCTGGACAGAGTTAAAACCTCCAAACCTTTGTTTGTTACTCACATCAATTATCCATCATATATCTAAAATTTGAAAATTCTGAGCATGTACACATCAGAGTAGATTTTCAAGCTTCTCACACCTTACTGATCTCTTGGTTTTAGCAAACAGCAGGTTCTGCTGTTAAGACATAATTTTATATTATTTGTAAGAGTGAAGAAAGGATTTATATATTTTTTTTAGTAATAACTTAGTAAAAATAATTGACAAAGTGAAAACAATCCTCTCTTTTTCTGTTGTCTTTTGTTAGAGCATCTAAATGTTGACTCTATGGCTGTGTCCTTGTCATGTATCTTTCTGACATGTGGATGTCCATTGATGCTTCTCTCATATCAAATGTAATAGTCTGTTGTATTGAGAAATAGAGCAAACTTGGGATGCTAAATCATTCTAGTTCATAAAGTTTATCTGAAGATTCCATGTGACCTGATTTCTGGTGAAAAGAGGAGAATAGGGATTCCTAGCTGCCCAACTAAACTCAGGATTTACAGACCTTCAAAACTTTTAAACACTGTTTTGGGTTTTAAATTAATTTTCTTTCTGATAAGTGACTGTAACTTAGTAAATTCCCTCACTCTGCTACTGTTTCTGCCCTTTTTGATTTTAACTAAAACCTGATTTGTCTTCATTTCAGCAGCAGCAGCCCGGATTCACTCTGATTGTATCTCTCTCATAACATTTTTCCAATAGGGATTGCAGCTGGAACCCTAACAAGAATAGCAATTTGTTACAGTTTGAGAAATGTCTATAAATCCTAAAGGCTTTGTCATATTGGAAGGAATTTAGCTGTATGATACAGGCAGGAAAGATGCAGAATCAATAGTAAAACATAAGTAAGAACCAGTGGGTGGTCTGAATTGATATTGACAAGCCAACAATACAAGCTATTTCTACCTGATTACATTGGCTGTAATTCTGTAAGGACTTTGATGTCAACTAATGGTTTTGTCATCTTCTGATAGTTTTGAAGTGTATCATCTCGGGACATCTTGTGTATTAGTTTCTTTTGTGAGTGTCAGCTGGGGCCATTGGGGCCCAGAGCTATAATTTTACCTGCAGATCTTTCCAAGATACAGAGATTCTTTTGTCCAAAAACCAGAAGGAAAGAATGTAGATAAAATCTTGCTAGAATTTTAATGTACTTAATGTCAATCATAAAAAACCCCTCCAACCCAAACCAAAAAACATCATCATGTGATTTGAAATATAATAGGAAGATGCTTTTCTTTATTTTTCTTATTTTTCTTTCTTGTCCAAAGAATTGGCTATGAAGAAGGAACTCCAAGGCAGGAACACATAAGGGAAAATAGTGTAATAACATTATAATACAAGGGAAATATATGTATAAACCCATTAAATAAATGATTCGTCACCTCCATTGGTTCCTTAAACCTGCTTCATACCAATATAACTTGTGAGCTTTGGCTCATTATTTTCATTTTGGTAGGCACAGGACTAATCCAGTGGAAACAAGTTGGGTTTTACTTGAATATTTCTGGTCAGTGCTAAGTAGTGGCCTGAAACCAAACAGGACATTTGGAACTATTGTGAAAGAAGTAGAGAACAAGAGAGAAGATGTTTTTATTATGTTAGAAATCCATGTAGAGTTTTCAGTTTGAATTCCATGTGTGCTTCTCATCCTCCTTTGAAGACTATTTAATGAATTGGCAAGATAAGAGGCAAGCAACAAGGGTGTGCAGGGAATAGAATGTCTTCCATATGAGAAATGGATAAATAGGTTTAGAATGGTTAGTTTTGGAAAGGTAATGGCAGAAAAAGGTCAATGATATCATGAGTACTACAGGGGAGGTGGAAAGGGAATGATAGTTCCCTGTCTCTCATAATATGACAAGTGGTGGCATCAAAATGGAATTATCAGGAGTGTGTTCAAAACAAATAAAAGGAGCACTTCTTCACACAGAATGTAACTGAGTTTCAGAACTAACTGCAATGGGATATTATGGCTCCATGAAGGACAGTTAAACACAAAGACATTATTTCTGGCTCAGCCTGGAAGCTTTTGGGCCCTGAATTGCTGGAGAATGGCAAGAGCATGGATAAGACAGATGGTGCACAGCCCAAGGGATGAAGGAAGGTCATGGGGTCATCATCTATTGAGATGTGGCAGAATAACTGTGAACACAGCTGTGGATGTTCTTTGATATCAAGCCAGGCTGACTGACCAGAAACTCTGGCTGATTCTTTACTGTACAAATTTTCTTTTCCCTAATTCTGGGAAGTGCTGAAAAACAGAGAGAGAGAGTGATCAGGCATTGGAATGGGCTGCCTGGGGAGGTAGATTCACTGTCCCTGGAGGTTTTCAAGATGAGACTGGATGTGGCACTTAGTGCCATGGTCTAGTGACCAGGATAGGGTTGGACTCGATGATCTTTGAGGTCTCTTCCAACCAGGTTGATTCTATGATCCTATGAAGACGAAGGCACCTTGTATAACAAATTCTATAGTCTTCCCTTAGAAACTCTCATTGGTTTTGCAAGTGGAAGTACAAGCTGGTGCTGGGAATTCACTAGTTTTATATCTAAACCTGGACACCAGTGGAGGGAAGCTGATGACCTTTCCGTGCACAGATAGCTGATTCCATCTGAATGCTATGTGGACCTGCAAAGCAGTGAGAGTGTTTTCTTTGTGTCCACCTCCTTCCTTGTACTGCTTCCAGGAGGGTACGTGGTTGTTACTGTATGTGCAGATCATTTGAGAAAGCAACAACCTAATCCAAATGTGTGTGGTTTATCTACACTGAGCCCAAAGCAGAATGATGCTTCTTTGGCTGTACAGGCATTGGAAACACACACGTGCCACTGCTGCTAGTTCTGGTTACTGTTTTCACAGATTTTGCCAGTGCTAAACAACATCTTGTAAGTGTTGGATTTTCTAATCCTGTGTTTTGGGTACACTGAAAGTTTCCAATAAAACTGAGCAGTAGCAAGTGGGACAGAAACAGCAGCACAAATGGAAAGAACGAAGGGATTAGTCAGTGCCTGACTAGTCCATGCTTGTAGAGAGGAGAGTAATCAACCCAAATGTCAACATTTATTAATGCTGCTCACATCAAAGGCTGTCAGAT
The DNA here is from genome assembly GCF_000695815.1 of Acanthisitta chloris. Classification (NCBI taxonomy): domain Eukaryota; kingdom Metazoa; phylum Chordata; class Aves; order Passeriformes; family Acanthisittidae; genus Acanthisitta; species Acanthisitta chloris. The sequence continues at coordinate 140,576 of NW_008691179.1, read as the reverse complement.
GAGCACTGTGTGAGAGTCTCTGGCTTCAAAAAAGAAGTATCGATTGAAGTAAACTGCGATTTGAGTTTCAACATCCTCACTCGATACACATACAGCTTCATAGGCTGTAACAAAGTCTCTGAAGGCTGCAAACTCAGTAAAGTATTTACAGAAATGTCAAATCATGATCTTCATTGGTGGAGACTTGTGTGTCTGATTCCTTCCATTTGCTGTTAGACTTAGAGGAATAAAAACTGCAAATGGAAAAGCTACTAAAATCCCGAATTCATACTCAAAGTATTTCACATGCTGCCTACATGTATTGCATGTGTCTGAGAACCTGTTCCTGTGCCATCTGCAGCAATTTCTGGTTACAAGTCTGCATTTTACTTTCCTCCACTGCCTTTTACCTTCCTCTGCTGCCTTTCTGAAAGAAACAGTAGTTACTGTGTGCTGTGTTTTTAATATTTGTTGCTGCCTGTGGATTTTGAGGATTTCATGAGGTTGGGGGAATATTTGGGAAAGATGCTTTGCTAGAAATAAATCAAAAGCCACACAGTCTGTATCATAAAACAAATTTGGGAAAGATGCTTTGCTAGAAATAGATCAAAAGCCACACAGTCTGTGTCATAAAACATTTATTTCTTTGTGACTGAGAGTACAAGAAAGTTAAAGATTTGGTCATGTTATCTCAGAGGAAGTTTGTGCTGGGGTCTCACCAGTGAGTTTGTGCAAGTAAAACTTCTATTGCAACAAGAATGGAAGTGATTGGATTTTGTGGCACAAAAATGTGTGTTGCTCTGTGTGTGTAGATATGTGTGTATATATATCCATGCACATATATATGAAAGGAGCTGTGTCTGATAAAAGCTTTCACAAGAGTTGTCTTGGGTTGGTTTGCAGCTTTATGTTTTGCCCAGAGAAACAGAACAGTGAGGTAGGTGCTTAATTCCACTTCGTCTGACTGGTTTTCTCCCAGAGGATTTTGTGTAAAACTAAGTGTGTTTTGTAACAGTATATGCATAAAGTTATTAAAATGGATGTTCTTAAGCACAAAAGGCACTGAATCTGTTCTGCTGCAAATATCTCCTGTTCTAAATGGTTAAGCAAAAAAAGAACTTGTTAGTGTCTTTCTTATTGCAAACTTTACATGTGAAAAAGATTCTTAGAGCAAATCTGGAATTGTTTTTCACCAGGACTTGATATTCTAGTGTTGTTACTGAATTGTTGGGATTTTTTCCTTTTTTGCATCAATATATGAGAATTACAGTGTGGACTAAGGTCTATTTGAAATGTTTCTGTTCATATTTCACATTCAGAGCTCTCAGTCACACTGGTTCTGTTCTGGGATGTGGCATCACATCCAACAGTAAACAACACTTTTTGAGTGACAGGAAAGGTTAGCTTATATGTGGGTTTAACACCTCATCCACTTGTTACAGAGTTTCCTTCTGGCAAGCTGTAAATGAGGTGGTTTTATCACTGCTTTATGTTAGGAAATAAAATGACACGTTTGTATTTTTCATAATTAATATTTTATAATTTTATTGACTTGTGAAAGGAGGAATAGTTTTGATAATAAAGGTGTAGTCTGAGTTACTGAGTCTCTGGTTTATCTCTGTGTCAAGCTGGACTTTTATTTCAATTTGTTGTGTCTAATTTGTTGAGTACTTAGAGAAGCAAGTAATAACCTGTGCTAATCACAGTCCTCTGTAGTGTCATAGGGAGCAGCAAACACAAACTCTGTGCTAAAACATCAGTGTTTTCAGGGTCTGAGCACAATAATCTTAACCCTGAGAGTAGTTTGGGGTCTTGTGTGTAATTCATAAATAATCAAGTTTTAATAGTGCCAAATCTTAAAGGACACAGACCTTGGTTTTCTTAATCTGTAAGGACATTAATTCCAGTACCTTGGTGATGTTGGAGAGGGCATGGCCTGCACAAAGCACTCCAAACTCAGGGTGCCACACTGGGCAGCTCTTTAGCATGGACAAGGCATTTAAAGCAGTGTCGTGTTTTAACCCCAACAGCAGCCAAGAACCACACAGCCTCTCACTCACTCCCCCACCAATGGGATGGGGGAGCGAATTAGAAGAGTAAAAGCTACAAAAACTCATGGGTTGAGATAAAGACAGTTTAATAGAGAAAGCAAAAGCTGCACACACACAAGCAAAGCAAAACAAGGAATTAATTCACTGCTTCCCGAAGACAGGAGGTGTTTAGCCATCTCCAGGAGAGCAGAGCCCATCACGCGTAACGGTTCCTTGGGAAGACAAACACCATCACTCCAGATGTTCCCCCTTCCTCCTTCTTCCTCCCACCTTACATACTGAGCATGATGTCCTATGGTATGGAATATCCCTTTGGTCAGTTTGGGTCACCTGTCCCAGCTGTGTCTCCTCCCAATCTCCCATGCACCCCCAACTTCCTTGCCAGCGTGGCAGCACGGAAAGCAGCAAAGGCCTTGGCTCTGTGTAAGCTCTGCTCAGCAATAACAAAAACATCTCTGCATTATCAACTCTGTGTTCTGCACAAAACCCAAACATAGCCCCATATTAGCCCCTGTGAAGAAAGTTAACTCTACTCCAGCTCAAACCAGCACAAGCAGGCACAGACATTTCTGCCCCTTTAGCATGGACAAGGCATTTAAAGCAGGCACAGACATTTCTGCCCTGTGCTGGTTTCATGCTTTGGCACTGAATCTGGCAGAATCCAAGCATCTCTGTACTCTTACCTGAGTCACCTAACACATGAATTCCTTGTCCTAGAGCAGGGTAACTACCACAGGGTGTAATTAATGCATTGTTGTTTCCTGTACATGATCACAAGGCTTTAAATTCAGAAAAGCAGAATTAGTTTTGAGACTGCACTCTTGAAACTACACCTGTTCCTAAGTAATAATGCATCCTAGGGCTTGTTCTCTGATCAAGACACAGATTGTTTTAGCCAAGCTGTGTTGTTGTGTATACTCTGAACTAAAACAGATCTGTCTGAGCAACTGAAAAGTGTTGGAGCATGAAAGAGACTTTTGACTGAACAACTAGCAGCAAAAAGAAAATCTGAACCAGGTTGTTGCATTCTGAAATGGAGCTTTGATCAGAGGCATTTCAGAGGTGATTTCCTGTACTTTTCTTCACTATCTAGACATGAAATATCTATTTGTATGTAAATAGTAAAAATCTGACAACTCTCCTTTTCCCCCTGAATGGCTGAAAGGTGTGTAAGGCAGCATTTAGCTATGTGGAAAAGCTGTGTATGCTTCCCACAATCTCTTGGAAAGGGGCAAGGATTTTTTATCATTCTGAACCTCATA
>NW_008691179.1:118379-137264 GCF_000695815.1 Acanthisitta chloris | reverse complement strand
TTCCCTCTCAACACTGTTTTCAGTTGATAGTACATGTTGCATTTCCCAGATTCTGCCAGATATTTTTATTTGGTCTTTTTAGTCTGGCAGAACTCCATTGATTTCAGGGCTATTTTTTTTCCTGGGATAAAACTGCAGCACCAAGCATTGTATCTGTGATTCAGGTGTTAGAACTGCAACTAGAGAGGGGCTGAGTCCATTCTGTTGGAGGTGGAATGCATTGCCAAACATTCCAGATGAATAAACTGTATGTGCTAAATGAAGTGTTTGTGGTCCAGAGATGTTGCTGGGTGAGAGTAACATAATTTGGTTTTAGTATTTCAGTGTGCATTACCCCACTAACCTCAAAGGAACTGCAGGTGTATTTGATATTTACCATTTGGGAGAAGACATGTTGGTCAAATTGGAGGTGTTAGGAAAAAACAATTAAAACTGTAATTCCTGTGGCTGTGAGGGACCAGTGTCTCTGACTGATGCTAATCCCACCAGACTGGGGAGTAAGCACAGAGTCTCAAACTACCTTTGCACAGAACTTATCAGCACTTTATAATCTTTATTTGGATGATTTAGAGATGATTGTAACATCCTTCAGGATTAAAACTGTGGTGCTTGTGTTGCACTCTTCAGGATTAAAACTGTGGTGCTTGTGGTTGTGTTATCAGACCAAATCTAGTAACTTTAAGGAGGCCTTTTTATCTCCTCCTAATTCTCCACGTGTCTGTACATGCAAGAATGTTCCCAAATAGTCATGTGTTTCTAGTTTTTTTTTTCCCCAGTATAGTTCTTATTATTTCATGTTTTTGTGCACTACTTCTGAAACTTTTAATGGGACATGTTTAAGAGTCAAGGTCTGATGGATGGTGATGCTGATGATAAGGGAAAAGAGAAAATATTGACTTTTCCCTGTGATTACACTTTCTGAATGAAAGTCAAATGACTCCGTTTATATTAAATTTATCACAGGCAAGCAATTACTGCCTGACCTGTTTGTAATAGTGTTGCTATAAGCTCCTCACTGTGGAGCTCTGTGATTTAAAAGATTATAAAGCAATCATTCCTCCCATAAGAATGGAAGGACATATTGTTCTACAGTGAAATTAGAGGGAAGGATATTGGTGATCTATGTAAACAAATATACCCTGAGGGGAAGTAGTGATCAAGTAACCTGTCCTGGTACTGGAGTTATTTATCAATTTTCCTTGTGTTGAACAGATGCAGATCAATTTTTCTCTTGGTGATTCCATGGTAGAAAGATGAGAGATGTGGTCGATATACTTTGCAGGATCAGAATGCAATAATTCAAAATTACTAGTAGTCTTAACCAAGGATCAGACTCGATGATTATGTTCAGAAAAATCCCAACTGATAGTAGGGGTTTGGGGTTTGTGTTTAAGAGTTACTTCAAGTTTTTCATAATACACTCCTGACTAAAAAACTCAATGGCTAAAAAATGCTAGAGGCTGAAACTTACTCCACAGGTTCTCAAACTGTGAGCGACTGCTTCTGGCAAATAAAGAGGGACATCAGTGGCCATTTCTCAGTGACAGAAATATTTCACAAGGTTTGAAGCTCATAGGCTGAGGCACAGCTTTAGAACAGGCTTAACAGCTGTTTAAGCTAACCTAGAAGGGAAGCAAATTTCATGCCTTCATCTTATGGGATTTTGCTTTGAGATGTAGTTCACCTCTTGAAGTACAGGACACACAGCTCAGAATTAAACATGTAAACTAAGATTGATCTACTTTCACATTGTGATTGACTATGAGGATCAGAAAATTTTCTGCTTCTTCTGGAGAGATCTAGTTCATTTATCACCTGCACAGAAATTAGAATGAGCATTTGCTACATGTTAGAGAGGTTTGATACTTGGCAAATAGTGACATTGTCAGCAAGAAAACAGGAAAAAAGGGGAGGGAAAAATTACTGTTCTTCGAGACAACAACTTTCAAGAATGATACTATTTGTAGTAGAAGCAAGTTCTTGTCATCAGATTAAACCTGAAAACAAAGCAAGCCAATAAAAAGTCTGTTAGAACATCTTAACAAATTCTGAAATGATGAACATGTCTAAAGGTGAATTACAGGTTCCATGGTTAGTAAAATGTCTTGAGCTTCATTTACCTTTGTCCATGAGACAACAGGGAGAACCAAAGCAAGGGGAAGAGTGACAAGGATTAAAATAGAATGGAATGTCCTCAGTCCCTGTTATCTCTTTACAGTGGTTTTTTTTTCTGATGTTTTGACTTACATTTTCTTATTTAATTTTAATGCACCAGGAACATAAAACTTGATGCAGTGTTAATGTATTGGTTAGTCCTGGTACATGAGATGGTTCTGTATATATTATGAGGACACACTGTGTTGTGTTGCTACAGCAAGTCCCAGTTACATCTAAGAAACATTTACTAATGAGCTTTTCCCTGCCTTTCTGTTGAAGGTACACTGCTCAGGGATGGCAGCTGCTCCTCCCTGAAACACTCCTGTTGGAAGGCTGCAGATAAGCACCAGTGACCTACTTGATGACATTGGTGAGTCTGATTATTTGCTATTTGTATTAATTATGCATACTCTGATCATAAAGCTCGTGAGCTCTCAACCACTCGTTTTCATACATTTATGAGGACATGACTTAAGTAGCTCTCCAAGATCACACACAGGTTCTGCCTTTATCACCAGCTCTCAGAGTCAGTCACAGAGAGTAACTGGTAAATTCACATAAAGGGCTCCCAAGTCCTGTTGAGATTCATCATTGCAACTCCTCTTTGCTGCACTGATACCTTTGTCAGAGGAAACATACACATTATTTTCAGATCTTACAGAATGAAATGTCGATTTGAAACTTTCAGCTTTAATCCTGTCCCCGTGAGATAATTTGGTGTCATATCTGTGTGCCCCAGATGTTTCAGGAGACCAGTTGAGTAAATCAATAGGCCATCAAAGCAAGCTAGAAAAATAGGAAAAGTACTGTTCTTACTGTTTTGTGAATATCAGCCCCAGTGTGGTGGAGTGTTTTTCAGATCAGAAGATGTGCTCAAATAATAAATCCTCAGGTATCACCAATGAAGGATTTCATTGAGGTCCTTCTGCAGCAGTCTGATGGTTATCTAACCAGATAGAGTTCTCAGTGCTGAACTCTAATATTTTTTTGGGGAAAAGATGAAGAGAGCTTTCTCTGTGTGTTTCTATATGATTGGATATTAAAGTCATGCTGGGGATTGTTCAGTCTTTAATTATTCCCCCTTCTGAGCCAGGAGATTTTGGGACTGTGAGCTGTGAATTGATGTTCTCAGCTGTGAATTGCTGTTCTCAGTTTTATCTATTTCCTCATGTTCACATACTGAGCTTAATTAATAGAATGATGTGTCCAGTTTTGTTGTAATAAGAGAAACAGGAAGAATCACCAAAGAGGAAGCAAAGATTGAGCAGAAAGCAAGGCAGGTGGTGTGAGAGACTTCCCTGAGAACAGGCTGCAAATGCAAAGTTTGGAGCATTTACTTGTGGTAACACGAGTCAAAGGCAGATGGGGAGCTGAAAGCCAGGGAAAAATGCAGCTGTCAGCAAAGCAGATGAGGTGTGTAGTTGGTTCATGCAAAAAGAAAATAAAATCATAGTGACCAAAAAAAGTATGCATGAAGGAAGGCCAAATACAAATAGTGTTGACTCAGAAAAGAGTAAGAAGGGTTTGCTGACCTCCAGACAGGAACAGGAAAGGAAGATATTGAGAGGAATTAGTCCTAAAGAATGGGAGAATCTGGGCTGGGAGGTAAACATTTCATGTTGAAAAAGGTGATACTTAGTCTTTATCCAGAGCAAGATAATGAATTTCAACCTTCATATCTTGAAAATAATTATTTTTGGTCAAATAAGTTTGTTCAAAAAATTCAAATTTCAGGTTTCTTTGTGGGAGAATTACACTCTCTGTTAGTGTGAGCTATTTTTATACTTCACTTTGGCCACCATAAAAAATTAATAGCCATTTTTTGATAAGCTTCAACTGGTAATTCCACATGTGAGACAGAAGAAGACAGGCAGGTTTGAAAAATGGCAGTAAGAGAAATAGATTCAGCTCCTTTTTCCTCAGGGAAATAGAATATCTTTTAATCTTTTGTGTCTGGAATGAGTAAAACTGGAGAAAAGAAATGTCAGACTCATTGACAAATCCTCCTCTCTCCCCAGGGAAATTAGGCAGCATCGCTCAAAGGCATCAGGTAACTTTTCAGGCCAACAGACAGTACAACAATCCAGTAATGAACACCATTAGCTTTTGCTGTTCTGCTCTGTTGTCTGATGTCTTGCTATAACTTCACCAAAATACTTTTGTAATTGGCAACTTATTTTCAGTCTAAAACCAGAGCATGAGACTATTTCTCTGAGTTTCTCCAGGCAAATCAGTTAACAGGTAATGCTACGTCTGTGTGTCACCTGCCAAGACAACACCTGGACATCCTCATGTCAGAGCAATATTCCCTTCAGCTGATAGCTAGTCCTGTTTCAAATTAATTAGTACAAAAAGAGACTCCATTAAAGAAGTTACTATAGATAATAAAGCTAGTGTCAGAGATGATTTGATTGCACCTGTTATTTGTGAGAGGAAACTTTTTGACCAGTTACAGCAGACATATTCTTTCATGTTAGAAGTGATTAGACAAAACCTAAAGAGCTAAAAATAGGGAAATCTGGATTATTGACTGTGGTTACAAGGACAGGCTTTGGGAGCTTGTACTTCTCCTGTTTCCTATCCTTTGGAAAGGAGGAACTTTGAAAAAAAGAAGGAAAATATTGTCATTAAAATAGTGTATCTTGGTGTGTGGCTTTTTTCACTGTAAAAGATAACAACTCAACTATGAGGGCTGCTGATTACCAGTGCTTAATCATCTGGTTATTTGTATTCCGTGCTTAGAAACATTTCTAAATTAGAGTTTTAGCAATTAGTGATAGTTGCTAACAGTGTAGACACTTCATAGATCTGCTGCTGCTACTAAGGAAAAAAGCTGTAACCTCACTGTCAGACTATCATACTGCACTTATGTCTAGAAAAAGGCTTTGCTTTTGTTTGTTAGGCTGTTACTGTTTAGTTTCAGAAACCACAACATTAATCCTTGTTACTGTTGCTCCTGGAAGCTGATGTGAGTGGCAATTGAGCTGATGCAGGTAGCAGTTTATTCCATGGCACACAGGGAGGGCAATATATCCTGGGCTTTAGCAACAAAAATTCCACTTTGATATGCTGCATCATAGTTAGTCTCCTAATAATGATAGGCTAGTGGAGTACTAGCAAATTCAACTACTACCTTGTGCAGAAGGGACCAAGAGTCTTCTCTACCCATTTCAAGGGAAAAATCATAAAATTTGAACTGAAAATTTGGTTCACTAGAAGTCAGTGGAACATTTTGAACAATTAGAATTCACTCACCTAGTGTTAAGACTTATTTTCAGCTTTAGTATAGCAACTGAGGTTGAAGTGACCACAAAGAGTTGTTTTCCATCTTAGCAGATTTCATGGATGCCTTAGAGCTTATATAGTCCAACTGAAAGATTTAGTCTTTAAGTAAATGACATAAGAGCTTGAATTTATAATCAGTGTTCTTTACTTTCTTGATCCTGGGCAGAAATTGTAACAAATGAACTTTCGTTGCATATTGGAAATCAGAAAAATTTGTTGAGGTAAATTGCATGACTAAGATTGGAGCCTGTTTTATATGTATTACCTAAATCTGTGCTATTTCTGACCTTGTCATGGTTTAAAAGTAGTGCCAAGGGGTGATTTTAATCTCCTTGTTCATCTCGGCTGTTGTCAGTGCTAATTAGTCAAAGTTATAAAAAGGATCTTTCGTGTGAAATAAAATATGTTGATGTATAAGCTTGTTAGGAATATCTTGCTCCTCCTCCTAAAATCTCTTTCAGTTTGTGCAGTCTGAGATGTAAATTAATCACAGAGATTCAAGGGTATTTTTTCAAGGGAAATAGAACCATGTCACCCAACTACCTACACATCATTTTTATCTTGTGAACTGCTGAAGGCATAAAGAGTAACATTCAAATTATCATCTGTTCCTTGCTCCCTATCTCATTTTCCTACTTTTCCTCTTTGATGATGCTGGATTAAATGATGATAATTTAAAATTTTTTATTATTTGGACTACTTCCTTATGTTAAAGAAATGAATTTTAAAGATTCTATTTCTCCAGCTCCTCTGATGATCTATTGACAACAGGCCAATACTTTGTGGCTGTGTCACAGTGACTACAGGGCACCTCAGGAACCACCAGCTGCTAACAGCTGGAAATAATGGTATTGCCTGCACAGTGGTGAAACAACCATAAAGTGAATATTGTCATGGTAATGGGGATAGAAAACATTACTGATATTTTTTTTTTGGTCAGTTATTGGAGGGATAAATATATCTACAATGGCTAGAAACTTTTTTTTGTCATAAAATTTGTCTGCACAATATATTGCTTTAAGGAATCTTAAAATATCACTTGCACTGTTGTTCATTCTCCTGTCTCTTACACTCTGCTGATGTTCCTTTTCCACTTCACTGATACCCTAGATCAAAACTGAAGTCTGTAGACACCTAAAATCCTTTCCTTTTCTGGTACTTGCTTGGCGCAGAGTTCAGCAGCTTAGAAGTAATTTTAGGGTCAATATGAAATAAGAAAATTGATTCATTGTGATGCTGTTTTTTCCAGAGTTCCTGCCTTCCATACCAATCGTTTCCTAGGCCTACTTGACAGTCCTTAGTAGTACACTTTTATCCTAAGGGCCTTGGTAACTCCCTGAATTGCCCCTTGCCTATGGCTACAGCTGCTTCTTTGATAAACACATCCCCTGGAGATTTACTGCTCATGGATGTGAAGTGTTTACATTGAGGAGAAATGATTTTAGGTGTGATGCTAGTGATCAGATCACCAGGTGGTATAAAAGGCATGGATAAAAAATAATAGCAAATGCACAGAGCTAAATTAGTTATGGATCTCGTTTGTCAGATTTGTCAAAGCTCACTTGGAGGGTGGCAGTGCTAGGGCTTTTTCCTGTGGAGGCTGAACAGAATCTGGTAGGATTGGAGATGGGATTTGTGAACTATCCACCTCTGCTGATCCTATCTGTGTTTATAGCCAAACCTTTAAAAATGAAACACGACAAGGAAATTCCCAGGGAATACTTGCAGTGCAGCAAAATCAAGTCAAGCCCTTCCCATATTCCCCTGGTTGTGTGTCTGATGAAATGCATTCAACTGTTTTCTCACTGGGAAATTAAGATTCATTACTCATCTTTTTAATTAAAATACACCTTTAATATGTCATTATAAAAAAATCAATTTCTTTCTTACCTATGTCTTCGTTTCCCCTGATTTCTTCTTTTCTCCCCTTTTTTTTTTTTAGTTTTATCAGACAATTTTTCATCTTTATAGGGTTGAAGAAAAGTAGTTCCTGGAGTTTTATTGTGCATGGAAAATGTTTGAAATGCCTGGCACCGGTGTGTAGATACTGTGCTATAAAGTTAGTAGTTATGAAGAAAATGAAATTGTTGATGGTGAAAGTAATGTTTTCATGTGTTTAAAAATATATTCTGTGTAAAGTCTGAAAACAAACAGAAAAGGTAAAACTCTTGGCACTGTTTGCATAGGTAATACTTTTTTACAGAATTTCAGTAAAGTCGATAGCCTCATTACAAGGATGATTTTAACCTGTTTGTGCTCTTATTGATGCATTAGTGACCATGCTAATAGCAAGTCTGGAAAGGTTTTCAGTTCCAAATGAACTGCAAATATTAAATAATTCATGTATTTTCTGCCTGCCTCAGAAAAAGATACTTTTTTTGCTGAAAGCTATTAAAAGTTAAAATTTATTCTTGGCGTAAAACATAGCTCAGTCTCTCTCCACAATAAGGAAACATATGCTTGTTTTAAAAGCTTGGAGTTTACCACCTTAACTTTAGGGCACTACCGGTAGTAAAAACCCAAAAATGAAAGTAATGAAGCATAAACAGCAATGCATACAAAAGGCAGTAAAAAAGCTGTAACAAGCCTTTTAAATTTTTATTGCAAAAATGTGTCCCATTTTCCTTTGTCCTAGGAATACAAAGCAGTAAGGATTTCTTTAAGTAAGGTTGTGTGAGAGCATGTGTAGGAGCTGACTGAATAGCAGGTCTGCTCAGTTCCAAACATTTGGGCTCTGAGGTCTCTGAGTAGGTCTATTGATGTTGGCTGGTTTTAGAGACAACTGGAATGACTTCAAGACAATCTTTTTGTCCTGGTTTTCCTTGTCTTTCTCTCCGTCATTTTTACTTATGTTTGTCTTTTGCTTCAGAATTCACTCTCATGTCTGTTGTTTCTACAGTACAAAATATTCTGAAAACAACAGTGTGTAACCAGTCCTCTCATTTCATAGAATCATAGAATCAATCAGGTTGGAAAAGACATCAAAAGTTCATCAACTCCAACCCTACCGTGGTTACTAGATCATGGCACTAAGTGCCACATCCAGTCTCATTTTGAAAACCTCCAGGGATGGTGAATCCCAACTCAGAGAAAAAATTCTAGCAAAAAACTGCTGGTAAATTTTCTGTTTTCCCCTTAAGCATTATCTTATTGAAAAATGAAATGGCTTTGAAAAATGTTTCTAAAAATAAATCAGATTTATCTGAAGAAAAAAAATCATTTCAACTTAGATTGAAATGAACCTCTTGAGATCTTCTAACCCAAATCACTTTTCAAAGATAGGTTAACCTGGTTGTGTTGCTCAGGACCTTGTCCAGTCAGGTTTGAATTTCTCCAAGGTCAGATGTTATACATACCTCGGGCTCTCTGTTTCAAATTTTAACTACATTCAGATCCACAACCAGATCTTTCTTTGCAAATATCAGGTCCAGCAGAGAACCTCCTCAGGTTCCTACATACTTCCTCCTCAGCCATCTATGTTAGGAAGATATCATCAGTACATCCCAAAACCCAGGGCACCTCCTGACTCACTGGTGTGTTCCCTTTCCAGCAGAAGTCAAGAGGCCAAAGGTCTTATTACAAGGGCAGCCAAAATCCAACCCATTTCTGCAAAGCAGGAACAGAATTCTTGTATGATGATCCATGCAGATTTTCCCATCTTTGTAGGACTAGTTAATTTATTTACTTTCTTCTAGATTCCTCTACATTTTCCACTGTCTGGTCTGTCTATATCACCTGTCACTATGGTTTTTGGTTTCCCCCTTTTGCTGTTATTTGATGCTGCTCTAATTGATAACAATATATATGCTAATGAGGTCCTGCACCACATCATTGGTTTTCACTGTTGATAGTGGAGCAGATGGTTTGGACTAACAGTTTTACTCTTGGGCTTGTGTTACAGTAAAGGGGAAAAGTGTATTGAAGTTATGCATCTTCAAAGTAACTTTTTTAGACTATTCACCTTTCAACTTTTATCGACTTAAAAATGCCCAAATCTGCATCAGGTTTATTTAGCAGATCACCACTACTCTGTACACTTATGATTGCAGGTTAGTACACAAATTAAGGAAATGTATTTAAGCATCTTCAAATATATTTCTAGCACACTGCATCTCTTCTGCAGTGCTGTGGTGATCCTCCATCAGATGGTGCTATTAGGATTGAAGATGAATACTTAGCCTGGTTTGTGCTTATGGAAACTGTCAGTGCTTCATCCTGTTTGGCATTTTCTGTTTTAATTTACTTAGTGGAGCTTTATGCTGTTCATACAGTGAGGAAAACTGTGTGGGAACGAATGGTAAATGTCAAATCCAGTACTGATTTGGAAATATGCCTCTCAACAGCTTTTATATAATGTTGTGGGAGATTCAGTAAGTTTTTATCAGTTAGTATGAAATCACACACTGTTCTCCTCCAAGTCAAGGATTTACACAAGTATTCCTGAAAGCTTCTTCTGCTATTCACAGCTGCAATGTGTTTGGGTAATGGTTCACATTTGAGGGCATTGTTTAGAGCCCAACCAGTATGGGATGACACTCACTGCCTTTCCCATTGGTTTCCAGTTTGTTTCCAGGTGTGCTATGAGCATAGAAATGGTTTGATCTCTGACCATAGCACCTGATAGGGAACTTCTTCCCCATGGACCTTGTGATAACTGAAATAGTAAGAGTTGGTTGGTTTATTTCCCTAACAACCCCCTGGATTTGTATCTGGATGCTGAGTCTTCAAGAATGAAAGTATGTCCTGAAACAGACTTTTAAATGTGCAAAATTTTGGGGTTTGTGACTTTTACAGTACAGTGCAAGACCTGCTTGTTTGTTTGGGCTTTTTTTTTTTGATTATTTTGTGGACAGTGATGATAGAAGAGCTCTAAATGAAATTTGACTTGGTTTGCATGGGTAACATTTTGGTTCTATTTTCTGCATCTTGTATTCTAGCAATTATGTAAAACTTGTGGCTGGAAATTTTTTTATAAATTGTGAACAGAAAGAGTTACCAATGTACAAAAGAGCATCCTGCTTGCAGTGAGGTTCATGTGAAATGTTTCCCTAATCCTTGGAGGAGAAAGATTGCACTGTAAGAAAAGCTGAGCCGTAGGATCTTCCATCTGAAGAACTTTTGTTTAAGAATAACTTTTTTTTGAATGTTTTCAAGTTGTCTAGTTTGATTTCGGTGCAATATAATCTCTTCAGCTTTTGTGCATAAAAACTAAACCATATTTGCCATTTATTGCATTCTGACTGGTTTTCATCAGAGTTAAATGGGTCATTGAAAGTAATTTCTGTGATATTGCACCACTACCCAGAAATATTTTGATGGTGCTCAGTGCTATCCTTGCTGGGCAAATTAAAATTCTTGTGTAGAGATCAAGAGGTGTAGCTTAGATTAACATCTTAGAGAAGGAAGAACATATTATCATCTTCCACAGTCTAATGCCTTTATCTGAGCCAGCAGTTCATGATGCTGTGAACTGCAAAATCCAAGTGACCTTTCCCAGTGATATTCACAGCAAGTGGCAAGAATAACAAGTACACACACAAAGCTGCTCTGAAACTCTCCCTCACCCTTTATATTATTGCTTCATTATACTTAAAGGCTTCTTGCGACAACGTCTGCCACCAATATTCCTGCAGTACCAACCTTATGACTGGTATCTCACCACTGGATGCAATTTCATTGCAGCTAAGAAGACAGAAAAAAAGGCTCTTGGGCCCATTATGGGAAGGTGCTGCTTTTTATATTCCTTTGGGATAAGTTTGTATTGTATTGCCACAGTGGGCACACTCCATTAATACTTTATAAAGTCATTCTCTGGGAGGATACTTTGCCAGAATTTCATTCTGTGACTGCTGTTCCCGTTTCCCTCAGATTAATTCATTTCTCTGAGTTTCTGGTCCGTGAGCTTCTCGTTGGATCCATAATAATCGGAGATAATCCTGAGAACAATTGCCACTGAATCAGCAGGTCTGCTCTTAGATAAAATCATAGAGCTTCTCAAAACCCCTTGTCCTTGGCTGAAATGGATTGAGATGAGTTAGTGGTATAAAATGCATTTTTTGTGTGTGTACAGTGAACCTTGGTTATATAGAGTTTCTCTGCTAATTTAGATGAAAAAGTGAATTATCAGTGTGATTTTTTAAATGGGATTAGGTATTCCAGTTTGGTGAGTACCGATACATATTTCATCCATGCTCCATTTATGTTCTTTGCAGGATGAAGCAACTCAGAAATGCTTTATTAATATGACAGTGCTTCTGTGCCAGCATTTGGCAATCTCATCAGTGATTGCTGAGTCTGTCTGGTTTGTATAGGAATTTACATAAAGCAGAAAACTTTATTATTACTCTAACCTGAATAAATTCAATTACTCTGATATTTGTAATCTTGTTTGTGTGCAGGCTTTCCGAGCAGAAAGTCTGATAGGCTCATGGTTTTAGAGCTAACATGTCTAGAGAAAATTAAAACCTTGCTGTATGACTTCTATAATAAATTTATAGAGACTGTTACTAAAACGATTTCAGCAAGTGATAAACCAGCAGTAACACAGAACTCTTGCCAGTTGTTAAACTCAAGCCTTATGAATTGCATAGTTACTCCAGAGGCATCTGGAGGAGGAGTGTTTACCACCAAGATGCATTTTCCTTCGAGCATTCTGCTGAATTGTCTCTGGCTTTGATTATTGTATCTTATTATTGCTCTTTCCATGGGAAATCCTGATAGTTGCAGAGAGCATCCTGACATATCTATGGAGTCACAAACCTCTCACCTCCTGATAAGGCACCAAAAGTGTAGGAAATAAACCACAAGGACAAGTACTGCCCTTGGTGCATACCTGACTGTGCCTTTCTCAAAGCCCAAAGGGGCTAATGTGGTATTTTCCTGATGGACCTAAGAGATGGTTTTATAACCTGAGTTTTGTATTGGCAGTCTGGCTCAGAGGAAAACTTCATCCTCATTGGTTGCTCCTCCTGTTTTGCAAACACACGTGTTACAGTAAGAGGATGCTCCTAAAGCCTGTTGGTACTACTGCAGCAATCTCTTCCTCTGGGATGTTGTGATAAAGTGATCTTCATTCACATAAACAAAGTAGTGGTAAAGGCTCAAAAACCTGTTTCCCATTCTAGGGCCCAAGTCTCATCTCTGTCTGGCTTTCTGACCTCTGGTGAGCTCTAAGAATGAAAATTGGACTAACTTCTAGTTCTCACTCTGTTCTTTATCCCATAGCTATACTGAAAAAAACTCCAACCCAACATATCAAACTTCAGTAGAATTTTACCTCTTTCAATAGATCTTTGTTTATGGTATTTTCTTATGTCCTCTCTCCATTTCTGAATGAAATCACGTAGATGAAAAGCACTAATTAGCACAGGTCAGTGCTAATTCTGAATTCAGAAAAGCACTAATTAGCACAGGTCAGTGCCAATTCTGAATTCAGACTTTTAAAATTCCATTTTTTGTGTTGGATTTAATATCATTTTTGGTTTGAGTATTGTAATATTTTGGGAAAAAAATGTACAGATGAATGTGTAAGTGTCACTAAGCTGCATTTTCACTCCTTTAGAAAGAGAATTTACCTGCAGTTATTGAAAAACTGAATGTTGTCCATCTGTCCATTGCTGTAAGTTAGAAACTAGTTCTGAAAATGCAACAAACCCTTATGAGAATAATTTCCTTGAGCTTAACCAAAGAGTTAGAATAATGGCTACAGCAGAAGGAAACATTCATGTGTTTAATTGCTAAGATACTCTGGTATAATTCTGAGGTATGTGCCAGACACTATAACCACATAAAACGTAATGCTTTTAATTTTTTTTTTTATCTCCTGCAATTCCCAGGAAACTTTTCAGTGTTGTTAATGAAGAAGATATCTTATATATCAGTATCTTTCAGACAGAAAGTATTCTCTGGGGTGTGCTTAATCTGAAAGAAATCTGCTCTGCTCTGTGCTGACAGACTTTTTACTTATCAACACAGTCTGACAGGGGTGACCCATAAGTACAAGAGCTGGTCACATTCACTTTTTGCTCAGTGTCTCAAAGAGTATCATTTCAATCAAGCTGGGACAATTCCCTTAGGAATTGCAGACAGCTCTCAGAAAGATCTGCATGGGAGTAAATCTTTATTTGGACACTGAGGTGGTTCTGAGATCATCTGACCTCCTTGTTTCAGAATTTGTCACTTGTTTAAGAAGTGTCATATTGTTAATCCTTCATGTGCTGAAATGGTGGAGACACAGGAAATCCAAGAATCCAACTCAGACAACCTCTGGCAATAGCTCCAGGTGGGAGCATTGGGAGGGACTGGAGGGTGTGTTGGGGCAATGTAAAAAGTGTCTGAGATTAGTCAAAATGCTCTGGACAGGCTGAAATCAGACTCCACTGAGGGGAAGGAATTATGGAATTTAAAATAGGGGTGATCTGGGGGAAAGTGTTTGATAATATTGAGATACCAAATAGTAAAACTCCTATAATTCTCAAGTGTCTTTCAGTTTGCTTCCTCCCTCATTCTGGTACAGCTGTTTCTTTTAATTTTCATTTTTCTTTTGGTCTGTTGACCTTGTTAAATCTAAGTAAAGTCTTTCGAATGTTTTGGAATTTTTAAAAGAATTATTCAAAAGAAATGAGACTGAACCTAAAAGCCTTTGTTTTTTCCCCTTAAAAATTTCAAAAGAAATGAGACTGAACCTAAAAACCTTTGTTTTTTCCCCTTGAAAAGGCAACACCTTTCCATGCTATCAGTGATCTAGTAAGAAGTCATTCAGCTTTCAAGTATTCCTTATCTACATAACATATTTTAGAAAGAAAAGCCTTCTGGGCAAATTGCAATTAGAATTTGCTGGTTTCAAGTTGACTGACAGAAATTTGCTCTACAGGCAAAGATAAATGCAGCCACATAGACTGTAGTAATGGCAGTTCAGGGTTGTGTGTGGTGTTTTTATGGGAAAACATATTTTGGACTGTGAGCAAGATCCATAGATTTTGTCAGTGGCACAAAACTGTGGAGGAGGTTTGTTAATTTAATCCTCCTGAGCTGGCTATGTCTGGGCCTAGGGTGGAACACAGGACACTGGGTAGAAGCCAAGTCTGTCCTACTGAGCTCTAACCTCTTGTGGGTCTATCACAATGGCAAAACCAAGACTGAAAGTGTCTCTCTACATCATTAAAGATACAAACCAGTAAGTGTATCTTTTCTGGATGAATCAGATATTACAAGGGATTCAATAAAATTTCATAGCATCAGCAGAGGTTCGAGCTGAGTCTGATAGAAGAATAATGATCAGTTGAAAGTGTTTCCGTGTCGAACGACAGTGAATTGTTAGCTGCATGATTTAACTTTATGTTCACACCTAGTGTACAGCTGTACCCCAGAGAGGTACAAACCTGGCACGTTTCAAGGTGACAGACCACTGAAAGCCTGCAGGATGTGAGTTGGAAAGAGGGTGGCCCATAATGACTGCAAGAATATTTAGTTTTGTTTGAATTTCTTTCTTCATTCATTCATGTTTCTGCTGTTTAAATTATTGTACCACTGCCTAAATATTTTCTTTAAAATTTGAGCTTCTAATTTAAGTTTCTGAAATGCTCGACTCCAGTTTTCCTTCAGAATAAGTCTGAAATATGATCAATCTTGTCTGTATATGCTGATAAAATATCTGTGCAGATAAATCAAATTTAAAGTCTGCGTTTGCAAAGAAGAACATTGTTCCATTATCAAATAAATCACACAGTTTTTTACTGCAATGCCAGAAGTTATTTACTGAATGATCATGAAATACAGATGGTATTTCACTCTGAGTCATATAACTACCTGAACAGGTCAAATATTTTAGTGCATAACTACAGCACGAACCAAGAAAATGTGAGTGCCAGATCTAAGTGTTCTTTGGTATTTCACACATAGAGCTTTTCATATTTGCTTCAAGATTAATAGTGTTTGGTATCTATATACTTTACAAATGAAGATGTATTTGCACAGTCTTTCAGGAGGATTCCACAGTTGTTTTGTAAAGTGTGAACACAGGTCAGTGTGGGTGGTGCAGGTTCATACTGTCTGGCATGGATAGCTCTATTCACTTTACTGGGTTTGTACAAGTAAGCACAGAGGAAAGCAGTGAACAGTTGGCTAAAACTCAACCCCATTCATTAAAACTCCCAAAGCATTAGGCACCAGGGATGTTGCTGAGGTGGTTTGATGATTCAGCAACAAAACTCTCCATGCTAAGTGCAAAAAAAATTAAGAACAAAAATAAACACCTTGGGTGACTATATGAAGTTGCACTATTTCTGTTAAGGTGCTATGGAATTTAATTACCACTGGATGTTCACATGCATGGCTTCAGTTACCATAGCTGTGAGGGATTTCAGTAATTTAGTGGCTGTTGCATCCAGGATTTCATTCCTTGAATACTATGTGCTCAGTTGTCACCCTGCTTGGCTTATTTTCAGTCTAGTAAGAGGATATAAATTCCTTTCTATACCAGTAGAAGAGAGTTTTCTTTGGAATTTGGTTCACACTTGTAGATCATCCAGTACAGTTCTACATTTTTGGCATGTGAGCTTTAACAAAAAGGCCCTGAGCAGTGTGGCCACTGGTATTTGTGAGTCCTCTGCACAACATCTGGACCTGCAGTCGTGTGGGTGAGAGAGATTAGTGTGTTTTCCTTTGGTGATGGAGCAGACAGGCTCGATACTGCAGACTGACACAGGCAGAAGTGAAAATAGACTGAGACATTTTCAACTTCATTTGGGAAGTCAGATCTAGAAAGGACTAAGAGGTCCTTCATTCTGCCATTCTGGGGAAACATGGAGAGGCCAAAGAACCACTAAAGTTCTGCCACTCTGCTTTGACTTGCTTTGTACTTCTATTTAAGACACAAACTGGTATGTTTTATGAACATGTTTCCATGTTTATAAATAACCATTTAAAGCCTTGCGTGAGCCCTGTGGGATTATACCATGACTTGCTAGCTGCAACATATCTTATTGCACGTTTATATAAGGACACATTGCAGTTTTCTCCATTTTGCCATAAATAGATGAAACTGAAGGATAATGCCTGCCACTAAAGCAGAATAAAATGGATTTATGAACCCTTGCTAGTCATTTTTAGGATGACTCCTCTGAGTTTCTCATAAATTGCACTCAGTGAAGTATCTGTAAATAGTCAAATATTTCTGGTGAAGTAGTCAGGTTTACTCATCTTGATCTTTGTAGATTTTGACAAACTGTCCCTAAAATAATGAAAATAAAAATTTAAGAAGCCTCCAACAAACCCAACGGTTTTTCAATTATGAATTGCTTAGCTTGCACATTTCAAGGCAACTCTTAACTTGAAAATGTAGTTTTATTATGTAACATATTGAAATACTAAAAATTGGTCACATTCAGAGGGAACATTTGTTTGATACTGGCAATTTTGAGAAGTTTGAACAGCTAATGAACTGGGAAATGATGATTTTATGTTCAAAACTATTTTTGAGTACTCTGTCATATAAAAACAACTTGAAGTTTGTATTTCAGCCACTGCTTCACAAAGAGGAAAAAAATTCTTATCTAGGCATTGCTCAGGGTATTCAGCATACCAGGAAACAGATCATCTCACTACTGGTGAGCAAGAGCAGTGGATTTTCCTCTGCTATTTATAGAGTATCAAATTTACTGCAAACAGTGACCATTGTTTTTGAGGAGCCACTTTATCAGGCTCTTACTATTTAGCACATACATGTATTAGGAAAATGGGATTATTTTAGCATAAACATGTTCATAAATATATCCATATATTTCTATTTTAACTTTCATTAAATATGCATAAGACAGAGGAAAAAATACTCAGACCTGTGACTGTGCATACAAAACTGCATTTGCTGCTGTTTCAGCCTCAAAACTGAGACTGAAGTATTTCCCTAGTGCTTGGTGCTGTGTATTCCCAGAGGATGTGAACATGGATTTGTAGTGGTGAAGAGATATCACAGTGGAGTGTGTCTCAAAGGGTCTCAGCACTTTTGCTTTGAAATTTATGCTGACAGACTAATGCTATCCCACTTCATCCACCGCTGTGAATACTCTTCGTGCAATTACAGACTCAGTTTCAAATAACAACAAAAAGGTTTTTTATTTTTACTTTTTTTTGTCATTATTTCGATCACATAATGCAGTATAGAACAGACTAGACACTAATTGCAAGCTCACACTTGATTTTTTCAAAGAGCTCTTTGTCATCTGATCATCAAATAAAACCTTTTCTCCCTGGGCATCTGGGCCCAAGAGTGGTAAAATCTTTGGTTTTTTTCTGACTCAAAACATGGCCAATTCATTTCTAGGCTGCCTGCTCTGTTAATAAACCACCAGGATAGACATTATTTCATTCTTCATGGCCGAAGGAGCAGATTGTATCTGTGAGGCAAGAGATGATTGAGGAATGGAGAAGAGAACTGGAACAGACAATCCTGGCAGTATGCAGCAGAAAACAGGGATCTGCTGGAAAGGATGTTAATAGCGTGGACTTTTAGTGTAAAAGTTCTTAAAAAAGTGTTCTTTTCTTTCAGGCAAATCAAATCATATCCAAAAATGTTGCTTGAATCTATGGCAAGAGGACTTTGCAAGCCAGTTCTGTCTCAGAGCTGTGAGGGCCCTGCGAAAGGAGCTTTGATTTTTGGGGAGTCCATTGGTGTTAGTGAACTTGCTTTTTCTTCCCATCTCCCCCACATTACTTATTGCATCTGATTTTCTCTATGTTTTTTTTTCTTTTTTGCATCTGATTTTCTCTATGTTTTTTTTTTTTTCTTTTTCATTTGTACTGTTTACAAGCATTTTCTTTCTTCATGCAGCAGCAACTTAATCTGCCCATCTGAAAGAAAAAGCACTAATTGCAAAGGTGAAACCCAAGCAGGACACACAATGCAAGTGATTCCCTCTCAAACTGAGTTCAGCATGTCAGGAAGTCATGATGGCTAACAGTGTCTTAAAATGAAGTGTCAGGGAATATTAAACCATTGGGCTTTCAGTCCAGCTCCTGCAAATCTTACTGTGGCTATGCCAGGGAATGTCTTGTGAAAGAATATCTGGAATAACACAGTAAATTTGTTTGAAGCTTTGTCATGGATTGCAGTACATATTTGATAAACAGGAATCCTGGCATAGTCCACATATTTCTTCCACAAACACAGGTTAAAAATCTGTAGTTGAATAGAGAGACTATTAAACTGTTTCTGATTTGGATATCTGACCTTAGTTGTCCTGAATAACTCTTAGCTTGATGTAAATATGACAGGTTCGAGTGCCAGAGCAGAATTTTTATCCTGGAGTTCTGTGTATCCAAAAGTGTAAGGATAAATATTGACTAGGCACTCTACAACTGAGCTAGGAAATGATAATAAGTCCATTTTGATCACACAGAGCTGTGAAATGCAATCACAGCCACCACAGACAACACTTACTGAGGCTG
>NW_008691179.1:107594-118363 GCF_000695815.1 Acanthisitta chloris | reverse complement strand
CAGGAAAAACACAGAAATCAACATTTTTAGCTGATGCCACCAGAGGTGACACAACAAATTTGGAAATGAAAATTACCTATGGGAATGAAACATGAAAACATTTTTGGAATAGGAGGGAAAGTAGCAGGAGAGGAGATAAAAAACAAACCAGCAAGGAAATGTTTCAGGCTTCATCCTTGACGAGTAGTATGAAAAACAAAATAACATATTTGTGTTAGAAGTCTGTACATTCAAGCACTGCTCTGTCACCTACCAGAATAGTAAAGGAAATAATCAAATGGAAATAGATCAACAAGTAAAGCTCAAAAATATCAAAGCATGTTCAGAACATGGTAGAAAATATGACCTATTACATGCATTGTGCTGTAGTTCAGATCATAATTCTAGTGAATGAATTATGTGTTTCCACTTGTCTAGAAGTTTTGAAACTGTTTGGAAAAGTATTTCAGTTTAAAGGCTGTGCACAGTTGTTTGAAAATTCTGAATATAACAGACCAAGAGGAAGTTACTAGAAAATTTGGCTTCTGGTGTGCTTAGTGACTAGGGTTGCATTGCTATGGACCTACCCTGGGATTCTGCCAGTTCATCTGTCTGAGCATGGGACATTCCCACACTCTGCTCATTCTTGAAAGGCACATGTGTTCAGAACATCTTGCTGTATTCACCCACCTCCGTGCCCAACCATCCAGACCATGCTGCTACTCTGCTGTTTTACTTCAATTAACTGAAACTCCCAAATGGTGCTCTGATATTTCAGGGAGATCTGTCTGGGCAACTCAGCCAACACGGAAGCTCAAAAGAGACCATGCTCATTTGCTGTTAATTGAGAAACAGGAAGAAAAGTAATTCAATTTACAGGTACAGAGACATCCACCTTCTGTGTTAAGGTGAGTCTCTAAGCAGAGGGTGTGTTGTCTCTGTTCATTGAGCTGGAAAATATAACAATTATCAATGCTTATGTGCTTAAAATGGTTTCTATTTGAGTCCTGCTGCTTTGCTGAGTGGCAGTGTGTGATTGCTAACCCCAGCAAGTGTGGCTTTAGCAGCTGAGAGCAAATCACAGGAAGGATTATCTGTCACAAAGTTTCTGTAGCCTGTCAGCAAGTATTGCTTTCATGCAAGGTGGCAAAAATTCATGGGTTTAAATGCTACACAGTTTGGAGAATATAAAAAACTGTGGGTTTTTTTTTTTTTGTGTTTTATTTTTAAATTAGGTAAGAATCAAGTCAGCATGAAAAGGCACAGCTGTGATGAAAGGCTCACTATGGCTCTTCTCACTTTGAAGCCACATCTGTCCCTGAGAAGGTATAACTCTGTATACAGGAATGCAGTAATGTTATTAACTGGATCTCTAGGGTTAGCTGGACAGGCATAATGAGTGCAGCAAAATGTGTGTCCCTCTTGCAGAATCACAGCATCATGGAATGGCTCAGTCATCTGCTTTCTGTCACCAGCTCAGGATAGAGAGCAAAAATTTTAGTCCTCTGAGATTTCCTATAATGCATCTTAACTGATAGGATAAACTGCTGAACGAGGTTTCTGGGGACCCTTAAATGAAGTTGTCTGTGTAGGGCCATAAGGCACCCAGAAAGGGAATATAGACTGTAGATCTAAATATCTGGCAAATGTCAATATGTGTAAATATTCGTCAGGTGTTTGAGAAGAATAAGGGGAAAATTGACAAAAGTCTACTAAAGAGTTTTAGTTGAGTATCCTATATTAATGTAAAACTTACCTATGGGAAACCTGTTGGCCAAATTCAGTTCACAGAAAGCTTCCAGCTGGGCAGAAATTGGCAGTAAGTGTTTAGGAGCAAGAACTAAAGCAAAAGAGAGTGGAAATGTTTTGACCTTCTCAACAGAAATTATTATGCAGTGTCAGAGGTGGTTTCTGGGTGAAGGTGATGTACTTGTTTACAATTTGGAACAGCTACCATGTAGGAACCAGCTACTGGTACTTACCTACAACGATTCTGTGTCTCTTACGTGATGAAGTTCTCAGGTTTAGTAGTTTTCCAGTGCATAGAAAGGAATTTCAATGTATAGCCAAAAATCAAATGAGCAGAGTACAAATAAGCATTCTCCACCTGGACACAGAGAGTTAAAATACTCTAATAGCTAAGCCTCAAGTAAACAACTGTGCTTGATAGTTTTGTCTTGGTGTTTCTAAAGCTTTGAGTATGCAGATGAAGGTGTGTCAGTTAGTGGAGCAGCTGCATTATTAAGGAACCAGCTGGTCTGTTCTCAAACCCAGGAGCTGTCAGCCAGGAGTGTCTCCTCAACATAGTTCTTCTCCTATGTGCTGTCTTCACAAGTTTCTTGGGGTAAGAAACAGATGTATGCTCTGTTTACTTTGTTTAGGTTTCTGTCTCCACAGGGATCTCTGATTAATGTATATATTCTCGAGTAAACATCGTTCACATGCAGGATTGATGTGTAGAACTCCTGTCACTGTGGATGATGTTTGTTCTACCCTCACAAACCCCCCAAGGCATGTAAAAGGTCATATTTGATTCCATTTTGGAATAAAACTACTTTGTCAGTGTCTTGAAGAGTTGATCCAGTTAGTAGTTATGATAAAACTGCTGTAACTTGTTAATGCACTTCTGACATTTGGGTGCTTAGCAGGTAATCTTAGCAAGATTTGTTTTCAAGTTTGACTATCACTGTTTGGAAATGTACATTCTTGCTCTGGGTTTACAAGCTGCCTGGAGTGTGATCAACTCTAGAATTATTTTCTTCAGCTGTTTTGGTTTTGCAGGTTGGGCGAAGTAATTCAATATTAGATAATGTGTTGCTCATTTTTTAAGCAAAAATTAAGGCATTTGCAATCTAACCAGTCAGCAGTCTCTTAATTTCTTCCATCTACGTCACAAAGCCACGGGGAGAGAGTTTGTGTACAAAAAATGTTCTAGCTTTATAACATCATAATCCCTGATTGACTTGCTGGACAAGCAGTTCAGCATTTCTGCTATATTTCAGACTTTTGATATTTTAGCACAGATCTTCCTAAAACCTTTGTATTAAAGAGCAGAAGCCAAAGACATAGGAATATTAAAGACTAATGTTGTAATTTTCTATTAAACACGAATTTTAATTTGACAAAAGAGTGCTGCTCTTGAGAGGAGGAATCTGAATTGCCTTTCCACACTAGAAAAATTGATCCCCTAAGGCTCAGTGATGAAGCAGCCTCTGAGCACTCAGCAAAGCTTCCTTTAATCCATTCACTGGGCCTTGAGAATATTCAGCATAGGAGGGAACTAACAGCCAGGCACACAGACTGATTTAGGGTTTGTGGGGATTATCTCACATGATTTTAATACATTAGGAACATTCCTGATGTTCCATCATCTTCTATTAGAATATCTTTATTTTGAATTTAGGGTATAAAAGTGTTTTTTGGGCAGCTGGCTCATTTTCTTCAACCTAAAAACCCACTAACTAGACCTTATGCTCTTTCTACTGCATTTCTTCAGCTGCAAATTTACCCTGCCTAATGCCTTTTTGACCTCAGCTCTTGCATAGCAAGGCAATAGCATCATCTTCCTATGGTTTGACAGTTTTTTTCAATACACTACTGCATTACAAATACTTGTGGTGACTCTGCTAGTTTCTTCTACTGTTCATCGGTTCATAGAATCATAGAATCAACCAGGCTGGAAAAGACCTCCAAGATCATCAAGTCCAACCCTACCATGGTGACCAGACCATGGCACTAAGTGCCACATCCAGTCTCAGCTTGAAAACCTCCAAGGATGGTGAATCCACCACCTCCCTGGGCAGCACATTCCAATGCCTGAGCACTCTCTCTGGAAAAAATCTCTTCCTAATCTCCAACCTAACCCTCCCCTGGCAGAGCTTGAGTCTGTGCCCTCTTGTCCTGCTGCTGGTTGCCTGGGAGAAGAGACCAACCCCCACCTGTGCACAAGATTTTGAAATTACTAGGAAAGGGATGATTGGGAACTATGACACAGCACATAATAAAGTCTCAAAAAAAAAAAAAAGGTATTAACCTTGAGAGGTATTACAGTGATGCTCAAATGTCATAAGAGTCAGAATACCTTGAAAAAAGAGTAGCTTTGAGTTGAAGCTGTAAACAGAAAAATCTACAATGCAATAATTTAGGTTAGTTCTCTGCCTCTTCATTCGATGGAAGAGGAGGAGACTTAAACAAGAAATTACATTTGTCATAAGAAATGTAAACATAAGCCTAAAGTTTTCTTAAAAAGAGGTGTGTGAATTACCTAGACAAGTTTTGTGTTTCAGTTATGCAGTAATTACAGCTGACAGGTCCTTTCTTTCATTTACTTCCCAGGTGATTCTTCTTTGTGTCTTCCTATCTGTCTCTTTTTCCAGTAAGTTTCAAATTTCTAAGTAGATGGAGACAATAAGCAAGAATCCTGTTGCAGCATTAGGCACTGTTAGGTGTGATTGTTGTGGCAGCTTCGTGCAGAAGATTCCATTTAGTATTGTATAAATATCAAATGATAATCAAGGTCAGGTATGAACTGTCAAGACTACAGCTGTAATAAATGCAGAGGATCAGAAAATTGCTTCATAACAAGAAGATATATGGCCTTGTTCCAAACCCAAACTCATACCACCAGCAAATTAGAAGAGAGTATTTCAAGAACACTCACAGTAGGCCACAGTGATTGAATGTAAAGTGACGTATCTGAAATGATCTCATTATTTTTCTGTTTATTTTAATTTTATAGTATACACAGTTTTCTGTAAACATCTACACTTCTAGACTTTTCTGGTGTGATTTTTTCTTCCCTAAAAGTTTGCAGTTTTCTCTTTCTCTTTTTCTGGCAAAAGAGGAAGGTGTACCTCAACAAAGTGAAACACAGCCATTTTTTGAAGGTTCTTTGTAAATTTTCCTCTTTCATTTCTCTGCAATATTCACTTTAATTTGCCTGTCTGCTGACCATGTGTGTATAGAATAGTCATCCACTATTACTACATCCACATCCAGACTACAAGCAGAGAGTAAAAGGTACTCTCAGCTTGGTGGCCAGAACAGTGCTGTGCAAAAATGCTTTAACTTCCTCTGCTGACTTCTGCATTAGAAGCAAAATGACTGTAAATTTACTCCACTGACACTGGTGAATGAAATAAGTCTTCGTGTAAAGAATCATGAGCCAGCACTCAAGTTCTGCTCAAGGTCAATTCATCTACATTCAGTAATTAAAAAAAGGCATATTGCAATGCTGTGAATCCTGAGCAGGATGCATGAAAGCTCATTTATCAGGCTATTATGATGAATACTTTATGCTATTAATGACTTTCCCTCAGAAATGCCTATGCACTCACCCTTCATATCCTCTTAAATTTCTCTATCTTGTAAGTTTGACTATCTTATGGAAAACACTGCTTAAAATTCCATGGTCAACAACATGCTGATATTCACTGCTCTGGTCTTCCCACAGGAGTCTGTAGATGTAATGCAACATTATTTAATCTCCTGTATAGGCTCAGGTTAGATGATCCAGGTGTCTATTTTTAGTATTTTATTCAGTTAACCATATTCTCTAAAGATTTAGCCACAAAAAGAATAATAGCTCTTTTTCCCCCTTTCCTTTTACAAGGATACATAACAGGACATGGATCTGAGGTAGTTACAATCACAATTTTCTGCAGATTTTCCTCTTAAAAACTTTTCCACTACTGAGACATAGGAGCTGTGTGTGTAAGTTTACTTATAGCAAACTTCAAGTCCTCTGACAGTGAGTGGATATTAGCTCTTTTCCAAAACTCTGAAGTCTTGGTAGTTATATTGCTCATCACTAACATGTTCTTTTAAAAGTAGGTTATTAGAGTACATTAATATTTTGTGAGTTCCTAGACAACAAAGGAATATCTTAGCTGGAGTCCAGAGCATCCAGTTGTGTTGCAGCAATCAAGAATGAAGTCAGTCTGACTAGACTTCAGGGGGGCTCACTAGAGGCATCAAACAGCTCCCTGTGCCAAGAACTTCCCTGCATCATGGTCAGAAAAATTTCATTCTCATCTTCACAAAAATTGTTTCTAAAAACTCTTTGCTCAGATGTTGGGAGGAAACTGAGTTTGGAGCTTAGAGCATTGGAGCCCTACTGGAGACAAAGTGGCCTTAAAAACTTGATGAGGACATGGCTGTTTGTGGTGGTAGTTACCTTTTTCATGAGAACAAAAGTTCTCACACTTCACAAGGTTATCAGCACAGGAATTCCAAAGACCAGCAGTCTCCTCTAGCTGACTCTGGAACTAAGCATTGTCTCACAACTGCAAAGAAAGAAATGGCAAGGGATGAGTAGGTCCCCACACTTCTGTTCCCTTTTCATATGGTATCCCAAATCCAATTTTGGTTCACTCTCTTCATATGTATGGGAAAAACATTGGCTCAGGTTTGGGGGTATCTTTCCCCTTAACTCAGAACTATCACTGGGTACACATAGTTTTAGCTGTCCTGATGATTTTATAGGGATATTTACAGTGCTCTTCTAAAATGCCTGTTCACATTACTTGGCTATCAGCTGAAGCTTGCCCCAAACACAGCTTGCTTTCTTTGCAACAAATTCCACAAACATTAAAATGTTATATTTTTTCAGCAAGGAATCCATTTAATGCAGAGCTTGCATTATGCAAACACCCTGGCAGGCTGCACTGTGTGCAGCCAAGGGAAGATCAGAAAAAGCAATGAATCTCAGGACCTTCCATTTAGCATTTAGGTTTCAAATATAGGTTGACTTACCTTGAAGAGACAAGGGTGAACTCTAGAAAGTCTGAAGCAAATTCATAAAAGGCCAATGCATCCATAAGTCATTTTTTTGATGAAATGGCTTACCAGTGTCTCAATAACTGGAGTGGTGTTTAGGAGTTTTTTCCCACTCTAGGTTGTGTAGGAGTGATTTCTCTTTCTTAATGACAAAAAAAAATTCCATGCTCTTAATGATTATGACTGTTGCCTGCAGTGGTCCAGTTTCAGTTTCCACACAAAGGGTGATGTACCCCAAATTGATTCTGCACCACTTCAGTACTGCTGGAGGGATGGATCATAAAGAGCTCCAGAAAACCTGGAAGTATTTTGAATACCACAGGTGGATTTTGAGTTAGCAATACCCTGTGAAAGTGTTAATGTGTGCATGTCAGCTAGTTTTAAAAACATGTACATGATCAGATGGCTACACCTTTGTTCACACTGTGCATATACAAACTCAATTGTTTAAAAAATAAACTGTGCAGTTCAAGATTTATGTGGAAGTGTAGCCTTTATAGTTTTTACAGTACATCTAGAAATAGTTCTGCCTGAACACAATTAATCAATGCTGCCTATGTCACCCCTTTCCCCCTCCATGGATAATTCTGCTTGCAGGACAGTTTCAGCTGTGTTTGACAAACTGTGGAAGTCTCAGGAATATTGAGCAGCACAGTCATGTCCCAGCAGCACCATGGGGAGCAAGAAGGTGTTTACTTGATATGGCAGCAACCAAAAGGCAGCAGGTGATTGATGGGAGTTTTGCCTAGCCTGACAGCTTGCAAGTATGATTAGCAGCAGGTAATTCCTGTGTAGACTTCAGAAAATGCACCTTGCCAACAAATGAGTTGAATTCCTCATCCGTGGAGATAAGCTTCAGCTTCAGCTGGTCTTCATGCATAACCAGAGAAGCTGCATCTCAGCCCAGGTTTGGGTTCTGTGGGGGCTGTGAAAACATAAATTCAGGATGTGACTTCACCACAACCAGTTCAATTTGCTGTCAGCCCCAGGACACCCCATGTGTTGTTGTGGAAGGGCAGTGTCAGTTTGTTGTTCTGAGTTTCATCTACGTCCTCCTTTGTATTCCTCTTTCTGCCCTTGCTCTCATTCTCTGATATCACCTTTTACAGTTTCTATCATCCTGTTTACATGTACTATTTGATGTTTTGAAAATAATCTCACAAAAGGAAAAGCAGGAAGGAAAAAGGACTAAATATGTCAGTTCAACTTCTTTTCACCTCAGCTGTTTGTCCTGCATACATCAGCCCTACAGTCACAGGAAGCTATGAAAGCTCAGATTGTGGCAATTTTCATCATATCTGTATTTTAGGTTTAGGTGATGACCATATGTACAGCCAAACAGATGAGGCATAAACCTCACACAGAGAAAATCCTATTTGATCATTACTAACAGTGGCTTAATCATCCCTAACCATTGTTAGTGCTTAGAGCATGCTGAAGGAGTTGCAGGAGCTCTTAGCTAGGTCAGCTTGCATATCTTACTTTAAATCTTTGGCAGACATGGACTAGTTGTGTAATACAACACCTTTTTTTTTTTTAAAATGCCATTTAATTATTTGTCTAACATAAATCTAAAAGCCTTGTCACTGCAGTATGGACAAATAGTTTTGTGTCTAGAAATATAATTTGATTTTAAAGTTAAGTGAAATGTTTACCACACAGGATCAGAAAAAAGCATCTGGTCTGGAAAAAGATAGAAAATTCTAGTAGGTTGTATTTGCTTGGAACATTAGTGTTGTCTTAGGAGGCTGAATTTGGATGGTAAGAGTACTGACGTTAATTACTCTCCTGATACTAAACTGGTTTTGGTAAATTTCATTTATCATTCTTAGGATAATATCTTCCTTCTGATTCAAAATGGAGCCAATCCATTTATTTTGCAATATAACAAACATTCTAAATGTATCACTTAGTGGCAGGTCCTACAGCATCCCTTAGGACCTTAAATACTTCTGCTGTTCTTGGATGCTATTGCCATGAAATGTACCCTGGGAAGAAGATAGAGAAGGAAACTCTTACTGTAGGTGAGTTGTTTTGCTTGACCAATGCCCAAATATGCATAATGTGGACCTGGGATGTCTTGTTTTGTGGTGTCATTTCACAAAGCTGAACTTGCCTCTGGCAATATTCTGCTTTCATGTAAACATTGCACATAAATGCTGAACTAAAACTTTCATAGGTATTCTGTATGCTGCTTCATCATTCTTCAAGTTTCATTGGAGAACATAACAGATGTTCTGATTTCAGATGACATTCTACCTTTTCAGCCTCCAAAAAACCATTCACTTGATGAAAATCCATAGGTGTCCAGGCTTCACTTTTTGTATTGCCTCCCTTTTCTATGATGAGTGAGAATTCAATATCTTACCCCAAAAGTGAAAAGTAACTTTTTACAGTATCTGCACTTAGAAATGTAATTCAAGTCAGAAAGTTTGGAAGTACAGCAGCTCTTACAAATGAAAAGAAAGAAGATTGAATCACCCAAAAAAAGTAATTGAGACATTTCACTGAGCTTACCAGATCCAAACAATGTGTCGGTGTTGCTCGTTCCTGGCTTTGTTGTGTTTGTACTATGGAATAGCTTGCACAGGTATCAAGGAAATCAATCAATGAGGAGGTGTCCCTGCCCAGGGCAGGGGTTGGGACTAGATGGTCCATTCCAACCCCTAAATTCTATGATTCTATGAAATCTTAGGAGAGCAAACCCTCCACGTGTTGTGATGGGATTGTTTGGTTTGTGGGAGAAGAAGTTGTGCTGCAGATAAAGAAATTTAAAACCCCAACAAAATAAGAAATAGATTCCCAATTTTTAGAAGTTCATCCTAGTGTATCCTCTTCACAAACCTATAGAAACAACCTGTTGCCTTGAAAAAGATTTTTAGATCCTGATAGCTTTGCCAGTAACTGGACTCTGTGTTCCTCAGTTTTAGCATGTGATCTGTTAATGATGTGTTATAGATCTGCTTTTTAAAATCTGAATTTCCAAAATACACATGTGCCCTTTGCTCAGCCTGAGCTATACATGCAGTTAATCTGTATTCAATTTAAGGTTGCAGATAGTTATTCCCATATATGAGAACCCTCAGTTCACACATGGTGTTCAAATCGATGCACTTACCACAGCAGATTCGAAAGCAAAACATTTACAGGTTATCTCAAACGATCAGTAATTCTGATTTTACAACAATCTGCAAAATTGGGCTGTGACCTATGGGAACAAAAGTCTTTCTGTCTATAGTGAGACATTTTGGTGGCTTTCTGTGCCTGCCCAAGGTGAATCCTTGGCTGCTTATATGACTTACCTTGAAAGAGCTCCCAGTGTTGCAGGCAAGGCTCTAATATGTTCCTGTGAAAATTTATGTGTGTTTTATGAAAAGGAGATAGAGAACACTCACAGACAACATAAATATTACTGCATGACAATAATTCAACTGCTTTTCTTTTAAAGACTTGACTGTCAGAACTGATTTATACAAGTGAGGTGGCAGAGGAGGAAATGTGATTGTATTAGACCTCTACTTGCATTTATGCACTTGTGAGAGACCATATGTATGGCTTATAAATTCTGTTAAATCAAATTCCTACCACTTATCACAACATAAATTTATTTATTTTATCTAGTCTCACTGGCTTTTCTAAATGGACTTTTCCCCCCTCTTCATTTTCTTTTACCATTTTCTCTGTTGTTAAATCTGCTGTCAGAAATAGTAGCTGCTAATCAACTTTTTC
Organism: Acanthisitta chloris; assembly: GCF_000695815.1. Taxonomy (NCBI): domain Eukaryota; kingdom Metazoa; phylum Chordata; class Aves; order Passeriformes; family Acanthisittidae; genus Acanthisitta; species Acanthisitta chloris. The sequence continues at coordinate 107,878 of NW_008691179.1, read as the reverse complement.
CATCTTGTAAATGATTTTTTTTAATAAGCAGCTTTTAATGAGCATCTTTAAGGGAAAGCAAAGAGCAGTGTTTTATAAATGGGAAGAAAAATGAAGTGGACACTGCGTGTTCTGGTACATTGCTCCAGTTTGGAGGTCTTGGCCTTTGGAAGGCAAAGGCAGATCTGCTTTTGGGAGTTCTAGGAAAAACATAACAGTCTTCCCTGTCAGAAGGGAGAGGAGAGGTCTTTGCCTTTGGACAGCTAGACTGAAATTGGGAATGACTCAATTTCCTCAGCTGTCTT
>NW_008691179.1:106392-107580 GCF_000695815.1 Acanthisitta chloris | reverse complement strand
TGAACCTTCAGCAGTTCTGTAAGCCTCTGGATTTTCAGCATAAGACAGAAAATTTTCTTTTAAAAACCTTCTTGGACCTCCCATCTCCCAGCAAGCAAGCTGGGTATAATCCAGGTATAATATCATGTGTGTTCTGAAATCATTATTTTCTTACATTGTAAATACAAAGTACTAACAAAAGACTATTAGTATTTTCACTTTTTTTTTTTTTTCAAAGTCAAATTAAAACCACATCCACATTTGAAGTTGCCCAGTACATTGAAGAATAACCATTTTAATGCAGTCTGGTTCTTGTGACCATTAAATTTGGAGGAGACAAGGAGATGACATGCACAGAATTCAGTTGAGGCAAGGAACGTGTTACAGGCTTGGTGGATTTTAATGCTCATACTCTTGTTAAAATCCCTTGCTACCAGTTGGCTGGGCTTAATTACTGGTTTGAGTTTTGCTGAACTTCAAAGCCTGGGAGGTGCTTTCAGATCTGATATGTAGCAATGAGAAATGATGTTGGAAGTTATTCTCAATCAGATAGAACACACAGTTACTGTCTTATTATTGTAGTGTAATATATCATCAAAGAACAGATAAACAAACCTCTTCTGATTAGTTTCCACCTCATTTATCTATTTCGTACAAATTAACTATTGTCCTTGACATCTAGAGGTGAAGCAGCCAAATTTGAGTACTTACAGGCAGTAATAATATTCCCTTTATAAAGGGGAATATATTAAGCCTTTCCTGTTTTGCACATCACAAATACTTTTTCACACATGTAAGTTAGATAGAAGATGCTACTTATCCTAATATCCTTCACTTCATTTGCCTGTAAAGAATTGGTGATGAGTATTATTACCTGTTATCTAGACTTTGTTATGGGTTTTTCACTGTGAGAATTGTCTGCTGCTCTCTTTGAAAGCAATGGGAATGGGAAATGACAGCTGATATGGATTGTACCTGGGGGAGTCTCTCCTCCTGGCCCAGCCAGGGCAGGGGATGGGGAATGGCACGTTGTGGTCAGTCTGTAGAAGTTTGTGCTGGTTTGAGCTGGAGTAGAGTTAACTTTCTTCACAGAGGCTAGTATGAGGCTATGTTTGGGTTTTGTGCAGAACACAGAGTTGATAATGCAGAGATGTTTTTGTTATTGCTGAGCAGAGCTCACACAGAGCCAAGGCCTTTGCTGCTTTCCGT
>NW_008691179.1:105775-106247 GCF_000695815.1 Acanthisitta chloris | reverse complement strand
ACATCTGGAGTGATGGTGTTTGTCTTCCCAAGGAACCGTTATGTGTGATGGGCCCTGCTCTCCTGGAGGTGGCTAAACACCTCCTGTCTGTGGGAAGCAGTGAATTAATTGCTTGTTTTGCTATGCTTGTGTGTGCAGCTTTTGCTTTGTCTATTAAACTGTCTTTATCTCAACCCATGAGTTTTTGTAGCTTTTATCCTTCTAATTGGCTCCCCCATCCCATTGGTGGGGGAGGGAGTGAGAGGCTGCGTGGTGCTTGGCTGCTGCTGGGGTTAAACCACGACAAGTTCCTTACTTAGAGGGCTGGACCTGTGCAGAAAACTGTTGGGGAGTCATTCTGGGAAAAGCCTTTGGAATTCCACAATTCTCTGTACATGACTGATTTTCCTAAATGTTACTTTTCCTTTCTGCTGCTGTGAGGAAAACTTCACTTGAAGGGAACACCAGTGATTTGCTAACAAACCCAGTGTTC
>NW_008691179.1:58061-105730 GCF_000695815.1 Acanthisitta chloris | reverse complement strand
TGCTGCCTTCCTGGGCTGCACTGGGAGATGGCATTCCTTGTTAGCATATTTTTCCTCTCCTGTTAAATTAGATTTTGTTTTTATTGATGTGAAAGAAAGTCAGTAATGACCTTTCTTTTCTCAAGTCATTCGCAGAAAGCTGAGGTAGGTGAAAGTTTAGCTAGAAGTTGACTGCAGTCTGACATCTGAGAGGACAGCAGTGAATGTCAGAGCTGAAGGCTGGTACCAACCCATCAAGACTTTTTCTACTGGTCCATTTGTGTGTGTTGAAGTACTGATCATTCACATTTAAAACTGTTGATATATTAATAAATATACTGTCATAGCAGTCTGATCTCAGAGAGGTTTTGCAATTGCAACAGATAAAGGGTCTAGAGTTTGTTTAATTGGGTTTTTCTCAGTATATTTCTGGTGAGCATTACTAGGAAAAACCTAGTTAGGAAAGTCAAATGAGCACTGACATACCTGACACAGCAAACTGGCAGAATTCCTATGGCCATTAGCTGAAACAGTAAAAGGAAATGGCTCCTACATATTTATAAGGAAAAAAAATGCCTGTTTGGCTGGCTATAGTCTTTCACAGCCAGTTGCTTTATTTTGTAATTACAGCATGTCCTTATCTTCTGGTAACCTACAGGGCAGCCAGCCCTTGGTGGTCCTGGTGCAGTGCTCCTGACTGTCCTAGGAATGGCCTCCTAGGACAAGAGCTGCCTTGTTACTTTGGCAAAGGATGTTACCAGCAGGTGCCAGGAGTTGGACCAATATATTCTGGAGGAGGCTTCTAATGAAGAAAACAGATGTAATTACAGCATGTCCTTATCTTCTGGTAACCTACAGGGCAGCCAGCCCTTGGTGGTCCTGGTGCAGTGCTCCTGACTGTCCTAGGAATGGCCTCCTAGGACAAGAGCTGCCTTGTTACTTTGGCAAAGGATGTTACCAGCAGGTGCCAGGAGTTGGACCAATATATTCTGGAGGAGGCTTCTAATGAAGAAAACAGATCACTATCACACTAGCTCTTCTGAAGTAGTTACCTGTGACAAAAAGGTACAGAACCCCAGTCATGTTGATGCATTTATCTCAAGAAATGTTTTTTACAGCCTATCAAAGATATCAAACAAACATATGACCTTGACATTGATTCCATGATTTAGCCATGCAGTAGCTCAGTTCTTTCACTATATGGAAGGGCTCTCAAGAGAAATGAAATATTGAACTGTATCTTCAAACCACTTGGGTTAAGGTACAAAAATAGTAAACCTTGTAGGAGAGAGAGGCTTTTGAGCACAGATTTGTAATACTTCAGAATCTGTTGGAGTCAAGATCAGCTTTAAAGTCTTGATTTTGCTCTGAGGTTTGACTTGTCATTATACAACTTCTCTAAGCTTAAGCAGTGGTTCTGCAGACTTCCAAAGGAAAAGGAATATGCTGGGATACTATGGGCCATGATGATCCCTTCCCTTACCATTTGGACAGAGTTTAAAATATGTTGAACTTGGCAGCTGAAGTTGTGGAGACTGAGGTCTGACACTGGGCTCACAGAAGCTGTGCATTAGTTTGTCTCACTGATGTACTGAGTGACTCTCTACCTTAGCTGCACCAAATAGTTACACTGATAATGTTCCCCCTGAAGTTATTATGGGTGGATAAAAGGTAAATTTTGTAATGTTAGATTGCAGATTAGCTCAAATATTTTGCTTTGTTGGATCTGAGTTTTGTACTTCTGAAAGGTCAGATGTCTGTGAATGCACTTTTTATTTATTGCACTGTGAAAAACACGATTGGCTTCCATTTATTTGTGCCCAAATCGAAACAAATAATGTGAAATTACAGGAAGTGATTAAACATAGCTACTGTTTTCATTGGAAAATATGTTTGTACAGTCACTAAATGAACAGAACTATGTAATCACCTGCTAAACTGTTGTGATTTTGATTGCCTAAAAACCTTATTGTGTATGGAGGGAAAGGGCTTGGCCTTATAAACAGCTTTAATAGAAACAGGAACAAATGAGTGAGGGTTATTCAGGTTTCTTCCACCACACCCTTTCTAATTTTGAAATTAAACTGACAATTCTGTTTCTATATCTGCATTTCCATTTCTCTCTTCCTCTTTAGAGGTAGTAGTAAAAATGGAATATTGGTACAATTTCAGCAACTTATTTGTTAATTATTTGTATTTTTTATTATGAAGATCATATCAAATTCTGCGAAATGGTAGGAGGTTTATATCCACTCTTGTTTTTCTTTCTGAAAAACTGTTCTAAATTCAACTAGCAATGTTCTTTTTGTTTTATTCCTTCCTGTTTGGCTGCATTATGTGTAGAAGGGTCAAAATACATGCCTTTGATTTATGTGGCAATGTAAAGAACAGCTACAAATGCCAAGAGGCAGAGAGTTTGAGTCTGTCCGACTGCTAAGTGTTTCCCTGTGAAAAATGACTCCTTGTTCTTTGGATCATAGAGATTGTACAATTACAATTTTAATCAATCCAACACAGGATTCTTTGGTTCTTACTGTGCAGAGCACATCGTCACAGTCCAATAAATCTGCTTCTGATGTGCAGATCCAGACTCCTGCAGCCTCTGGAGACTATACAAATGCCAGACCAGTCTGCACTGCCTGTGTATTTGCATGGTGTCAGGCATACAGGAATGTGTGCTGACACTGCTCTGACTCCTAATGTGGTGTTTTATGGCTTGTAGCTGAAGGACTGGTAATGATGTGCTTGATCCGGTGGATGCAGGAGATGTTGCTTATTCCTTTTTCTAGGTTTTTGTCTTTCTCCAAATGAGATTTTTGTGCTCTTAGATTCTTTTGTAGAAGTTTAACTCTGGGTGAATAAGAGCTTCATTTTCCAAGGGCTGGTAAGGCTTTGCAGCATCAATAAAAGCCTGACCTGGTCCCTTTTGAAAAAGCACAGAACTGTCAAATCATGGCAAGTGAAGCAAATGGTGGATGGGTAACAGAAATGGTGAGAGCAAAGCTTAGCCAGCATTCTCCATGATACACAGAAAAGTCTTGCTAAACAGGCAGGTTCAACCAGGAGAGAAGCTCTTGCCAGTGGGGAGGAGACATGGAGAGCTCAGACCTCTGAGTGGGGCAACTCAATTTCATTGGGACATGGAGGTAACAGCACTTCACTGTGATGCTGTAAGGATTAGGTAGTTTTTTGAAGACAGAAAGTGCCACAAGAGCTGAGAAGTCAGGAGCTCAGAGCAGGAGGGTTTCCAGTGCCCTTAAGTGTTTCTGGAATGCAGTTCTTCCCTGAAGCCCAGTACCTAGCCAGTTGCTTTCTTCCAGACAAATGTTATCATTAATGTACTCTGCCCATCATTTTAGATGCTTTAGAACACAAATAGCTTTTTTTCAGGCCCAAAAAACCATTTCATGATTTATTTCATATCCCAATGCAAAATGGCAGGGGAGACCAGCATTGTTTTCTGACAGATTGTCAAGCCTGAGGCTAGTGTGCATGTCTGGCCATGCTGAATTCAAAAATGGTAATTTTAGAGGAGGATGGTTGACTGAATTCCTGCTAGACTGGTTTCTTTTTAGAAATTTTCTGTTTTCCTGTGTTGTGATTCAGTTTGTCTTTTCCTTCATAACAGGCGGTGACAAGTCCTTGGGGTGGCCTTAGCTTAGAATTCCAGGAAAGTCATGTAGGTAACATGGCACATAAAAATTCACTGAAGCATGTTCAGCTTTTCTCTGCAGTTTATGTTTCCACGTGTGCTGTTCTTAAATTTCAAATACCCCTTTCTCCTTGCAGACTGTCAGGAAAGACAAAGGAGAGTAACCTGCTCTGAGCAAATTCAGTGCACAAGCTTCATACCTGGGAAGTCTGAGGTCGTGTTGTTATTTGCAGCAGAGAATGCTTGAGGATTTTGAAGGTTCTGAAAACAAGGGCGCTTGTACCTCTGATCAGATAAATCCTACATTGTTCAAGGGATTCTGTCCCATGGTGTGAATTGGAGTAGACTCATGGCACAAGCAGTGCAGAACTAGGTGTTGCAGAGCACGTTGTAACTGCACTTGTGCAGAAGTTCTTGTAACAGATGTGAGGCAGCATGGGTTGTTGAGCACCTGGAAAGGAAGGAAGGGCTTGGGAAAAGCCAGGTCCATAGGCATGGGATTGTTTAAGGCATGGAATTCTGTTTATATATGAGAACAGCATATTTATGCAGTGTGTCTCTAAAGATCATTACTGGGCAATGATTCTCTCTGTCCTTTCATATTTATGCAGTGTGTCTCTAAAGATGATCACTGGGCAATGATTCTCTCTGTCCTTCACAAACTGTGGTCATTGTCCATCTCCTGGGCCCTAAACCTTCAACTGGCACTGCTCTGCAATCCTCTGCAAATAGCTGCCCAAGTTAGAGGAAAACTGGGAAAAGGAAATTACTGCTCCAACCGTGCTTCCTATGGCATTGTCAAAGACTTGTTTTGCCAGATGAAACTCTAATGAATGCTTTTAACAGAGAAGCATCTGTTAGAAACACCAACTTCTCCAAATGGTGGGAGGTTTTAGCATGAGGACATTGTAACTCTCGAAGAGTAACTCTCAAACTTGGCTCAGACTTCTGTCAATAATGACAGAGCAAAGTTTTCTTCCAACTAATGTATATGTTTTGCTGTTATACCACATTTTGTCATCTTCATTAACTTTGTGATTTCTCTCCTCCCCTTTTCTAAATATGATGACACAGTTTTTTTGCTTTTCCAGTGCTTTTTTAGAGGAGTAGGGACACTATTCATGACTATTCTGACTATTCTTTATCTTTTCTCTTAATGCAATTGGGAATACTCCACATGATGTGCTGGGCTGTAGTTCAGTAGGCACTGGGCAGGGAAAGTGCTAAAAATGAGAAAGGCATTCCTTTAGGTGGCCTGACACATCACTTTTCCATAAGGATGCAGATGCTACCAGTGAATAGAACAAGAATGTCCTCTACCAGCTTTAGCATCTGAAGGCACACAGCTGTATCTTGGCAGTTGTTCCATTAGTCTTTAGCTACTTAGGTCATGCCTAATTTACAGTGCCAGTCCAGCAAATAACAGTGGAGAGGGAGCTAAAACAGTATGGGTGATTTTACTGCATTGAACACAATAGTCTGTGATGGCTTCTCCTGTCTGGAAAGACTCTGAGAGGCAGACCAGGCTAAAACACAACTTCAGGAGCTAAAAGACTATGTGAAGCATTTGGGGCACAAATCCAAGCTCTCTTGATTTCAGTTATTAGCTGAATCAGTCATATTCCTTTGCTTTTTTCCCCTCCATCTTCCCTTATATAACTGTCCCTAGCAGCTCAAGAGATGACATATTACCTTTTTCCCTCTTATTTTGTTTACATTTAAAAATGCAGTGCATAGGACACGACAACACGTGCTTCTGACCTTGCAGTGCTGACCTTATAACTAGTATGTTTCATAACATCTCCCATTGAAGAAGATAAGGTTGACTAAACTAGATCTGTTTCGAGCCATCGGGCATTCATCCACAATGCTAAAGCCAATTTCAATGAGGTCACTTTTTCACACAGAGAAACTATAATAGTTTTTGTCTCCTACTGTCTGATTTATTCTTCTGGCAAGGACTGTTGGCTTTCCTGAAACTGAAGAGGCAGTTTGTATTTTTTCTTTTTTTTTTCCCTAGACAGGAAAGTGATATGAAGAGGCAGTTTGTATTTTTTCTTTTCTTTTTTTCCCTAGACAGGAAAGTGATGCTTATTTTTAAGTGCACAAGTTTTTCTATACAATACTTTACCACATCTCAGTTGTATTACTTCACAATTTTGCCTTTGATCTCCTTGCTCTTTAGGCTCTGGCAGGATTTGCATTGTGAGCTGTGCCCTGTTGCTATACCTACAATGCAAAGTATTGAAATAGTTTTCTGCTTTATGGTGATAATTATAAGCTCTATTTCCTGAACAATGAAAGCAGGACAAATGCTTAAGTCTTCACATTTCATTTGTAATAAAGCAGATGTAAAATGAGTTCCAAGGGATTAAATACCCTGGATGTACTTTGAATTGTCCCATTAAACACCTTGTCCCAGAGAGCATTGTAATTACCACATCTACTTGATAGTTTCTTATTAATTACACTACCACTAATTCTTAGTATCCTATGCTTTGTCTTCTTTTCTTCGAGTTCGCAGAATGAACTAAAAAGTAAAGAATGAAAATATGTGTGTATACTAGAGGAGTTATCAGTCATACACACACTAAGGTTAAAATGGAAGTGTAGCTCCATACTGGTCTGGATGGGTTTGCCCAGATGGCAATGGGTTAAGGCAATTTTATGTCTGAGAAATTTTTCTGCACTCTCAGGCAATGGATGACTTGGCACTATGTCTGTGCTGCACACATTAGCCATGGATACTTATCAATGGACTGGAGGATGAGGAATCCAAGTGGTGATTAGTAAAATAGTTCCACACTTCATATCTACACACACTTTGTAATTTTTGTGAGGTCACGTGGGTGCAGTTCAAATGACTACATGCAAACTGATGAAGATTTAATCACTTAGAACTGCAATTATCGTCCTTGAAGCTACAATTGTAAATACATAACTGTGCAAGAAGAATCCGTTATTGCATGTAAGATTAAAAAAATCAGAGTTTTTCCTTATAGAATGATAACTATATCTCTTAAATTGTTAGAATGTGGATATCTGCTCAGACTTGGGACAGTCACTTGCTTTTCAATAGAACCTCTTGTGTCTTTTCATTATGGTCACCCACAGTAACTCAAAGTCATGCCAAGCAATCATCCCATGTCATGGGAACTACATGTCACAAGTCTGTGAACCTTGGGTCACATATGGCTACAGGATTAATATGCAATGAAAACATAATTCTAGTTTATTCATGGAATTGATGTGACAGGATAAGGTTGGGAAAAAAGAGAATATTAATTTTTTCTTGAGCAGCTGCTACTAACGGAACAGACAAGTGTTCAGGCACGCCGTCAAGGTACACAAGGGTGCTGTCAATCCCCTTCCAATTACATGACTACTATACTTTTCAAATTAATATAGTGACTCAACTGCAGCATAACTAGAAGAATAACTTTTGCCCTACAATAATCTTCTCACTTCTGTGAACCCACTGATAGTCGATAAAGGTGGGAGGATTATTGGTGTGATATGGTAAAATGATGAAGTTCTTGCTCATGGTCAAACCTTTCTGCAGATAGGATCTCAGTTTAGAAAAGGAATGGTGCCATTAGTTCTGATACCAAGGCAGCTTCCCTGGCTGACTTCTAGTGTAAATCATCATGACCTGTGCATTCATCACTCCTCGAGAGCCTTCTCCTAGTAGAGGAGTCTCAAATGCAGCTAGTAGCAAGTTGGCTGTTCATACTGATGTTCAGGATGAATGGCTTTCTAAAACTGCCACAAAGAAAGGGATAACACCTCTTCCTAAACCCTCTCAAAGTCCACCCTTCACTGCAGTGATGTGGAGAGTGTTGAAATGACTCACTTCCCAGCATAGTGTGGAACAGAGCAACCTACAGAACATTGATGAGGGTTGTAGTAAGCATTGTTAAATGGCACAGATCTTCATTAGCTTCCAGTGGGGGAAATCTTTTTCAGGATATTATATTTCTACTGTCATGTCTGGATTTCCACAGTTGTTGTGTTGGTATGTGGTGCTGTAGTAGCATCTGTCTTTAGGGCACAAATGTTCCTAGATTTATAATGGCTTTGGTTTAGAGCCATGGTAGAATTTTTCTTATGTTGCAGAAATGAATCTCAGTCTTTCATCATTGTATTATAACTTTCTCTAGGGTAGTGTTTCCAGCATTACAATTTTAGACCATAGCTCTTTCTTGCTAAGAGATACCTCCAAGCAGGAATTCTCATTATTTTAAGCACTGTGTTATGCCTCCAGAGGAGAATTCCTGAACCAAAACCATAATTTTAATCCTTTTTTGCCTTTTTTTTTTCCAAAATAAGAGCTACTTCCTGAGTTACTCTGACAGTACACTTACATGATGCAGCTACCAGCACAAGATTCCCAGCATGCTCTTTAGAGCCACACTTACATCCAAGAACACTCACACAACTGGTATTACTACCAGCAATATATGACAAATGTGTATAAAAATTAATGTATCTGTCTGTTTTTCTCCTCTCAGACATTTAGTATCCACACAAATTTCTCCCTCTTGCCTTTCAGAGAGGTTTCCTTGCCATATATTCTTACTGTATTAATTACTTCTGTCCACTTGATAACTGTATCACTAGGGGAGATCGTGCAAAGAAAGAGCCAGTCAAGACAGAACAGGGTTAATCCATAAAACAGATAAATGAGTAGCAAATATGTCTTCAGTCACAGCAAGCAGTAGTTTTGGGCTAGCACATCTTGGCTATTTTTTGTTGTAGTGCTTGGTGTTTTAGCACTTGGACAGGCCTGAAATATATGACAGCAAAGCAAGATTTATGAATGGGATCACAAGAAATTACACTACATAAATCCAGCAACAATTATGCACTCATTGTTTCACTGAATGAAATGCTGTCTGGGATCTAGATGGCTCTAGGAACACAACCATCAGCACAGATGTTGATACAGAACAAATGCTGGTAACTGTGGAGCAGAAATCTGGCATTGGCACTGAGATTTACTGGGCTTGTATTTAATTTTAGTGAACAAATGGCTTTCAACTCAGAGAGAATCTGTTTCTGAATTTTAGCAAAACTCTCTGCAGACTAGATTTTTTAGTGCATGTGAACATGATGTATTTCCAGGCTTAATGACTTCTGAGCCCCAGAAAGTCCTAATGTTCTGCATTTATCAGGGTGAACTGAATGCTGCTCTGCTTTTACTCCCATTTAACTGCTGTGGTCAGGTACACTCTGCAGAGCTGGGCCTTAAAACAAGGGTGGCTGAAAAAACTCAGAGGATGTTTAAAATAATAATCACATACAATTTTTGTAGTCTTCTGATTCAGTCAGTTTTGTTCTTTTTCTTTCCAAGGAGATCTATTAGGACAGATTGGACAACTCTCTTTTCCATGTAAGTCAGGCTGTGCTTGGAGATTCATAGAATCATAGAATTTAGGGGTTGGAATGGACCTTACAGATCATCCAGCCCCAACCCCTGCCCTGGGCAGGGACACTTCATCACTAGCTCAGGTTGCTCAAGGCTCATCCAGCCTGGATTGAACACCACCAGGGTTGGGGCAGCCACCACGTCCCTGGGCAACCTGGGACAGTGTCTCACCACCCTCAGAGCAAAAAACCTTTTTCTCACATCCAACCTAGACTTCCCCTCCTTCAGTTTGAACCCATTGCCCCTTGTCCTGTCACTGCAGTTCCTAACACAGAGTCCCTCTCTGGTTCCTTGTAGGCCCTTCAGATATGGAAAAGTTGCTCTGAGTGCTCCACACAACCTTCTCTTCTCCAGGCTGAACAATCCTCAAAAGAGCCTGTGGTTCTGCTGCCATGGAAAGGAAACCACACTGTCTCTCTCCAGATATGATACCTGGACAACTTCAGCCTCTCTGTCCAGCAGAAAGAGGCTTGTTTTCAGCAATGGTTTACCTTTACAGTTTGGTGCTGTTTATTCCAAATTAAGGAGAAAATACAGTTTGGGGATTGGAACTGAATGCAAAGAAATATGTTTTTTAGAAGAGGAAAAGTCTTGTTAGCTTCCCACTTCTCTCAGAATGCTCAGAGTTTAACGAGATAGAGTCATAGCAGCGTGTACTGAGGCATTTTAAAACCAGGTTTTGGAAAGGGTAATTTGTGAGACATAGAGCCAAATATCCCTACCTATGTATTGTAGGAACTATTTAGTATTTATTGCTCTCTAGTCAGTAGATCATTATAGTCCCAAAAACTGTAAATGTTTTTGAGCAGATTATATATAGTCATATATGTGGAACCATAGTAAAATTACAGATTTTTATAGTTTAATTGACAATGCAGTGTAAAAAGCATTACTTTTTCTCTTCTGTCTCTTTGAAACAGCCTCTCAATGTGTAATAGTCCCACTAGGTTCTTCAATGCCCTTGTTTTATATGGAACAAGGACATGACTTTTAGTTGCCATTCTTCTTCCTCCTTTTCTTGACTGACTGACATTTGAGGGATTCTTCTGTGTGCACCGTGGCAAAGGAGGTTTCAACTTTTGACAACATCATTCATGCAGGCAAGGAGAGAGTGCTGGATTCTTCAGGGGGAATTTCTTGCTTTGGCAGCATTCCCTGAATTTGCTGTTACTTTACAGCTTGTGCAGTCTCACTATCCTTTTGTTGCTGATGGGAAGGTAGGTGAGGTGTTCAGGATTAGTCCTTCATGGTGCTCTGAGCTCAGATGAGAGAACTTTATTCACTACTGAAGGACAAAATGAGAAAACTAATATTTTGACCCCAGATTTCATGTAAGTCAAAAGTGAAAATCAGATCTGAGAGCACAACATGTTGCTTATATGAGGCTTTAGGCCTGAGAAGATGGGGTTAAAGTGAAAAGAACTGTAAGGAATAAGAAATAATATTTTTCTATCAACATGCATTACACTTTCCAGGTTTTTAGATGTAAATATTTGATGCAAGAATCCAGATTTTGGTTATTGTATTGCTCTTTCATGATTGCATTTCATGGTCTTTCTGCTTTCAGATTGCATCAGGCCTAGAGCTATCAGTTCTTTTCCAAGGAAGATTCATTTTCTAAATAATTCTCTGCTTGGACTAGATGGGTTAAATTATTAGGATGGTGTACAGGAAGTTAGGCTTAGGATGTCTCTTAAAAAACAAGAGGAGCAGCAGGCTTAATCTGCACTGGATGGTTTCCATCTGGTTTTAGAGTTCAGTTTTTTGAAACTGAAAGTAATACAAAGTGAAGTTTTTCAGCAGATGTGGGGAAGTGAGAACCAGAGAGGCATTTATCCTCAAAGCTGCCCAGAATGCTGTTAGCATTGTTTGCCTTGTTGTTGCTTTCTTCAGAAAATGACAGATTTTGCCAGAAGTATGTCAGAGTACAGCTGGGCAGGAAAGCCAGAACCACTGGATTTCTGGCTAGAAAGAAAGGTCACAGCAGGACATGGGGAAAGGCCTGTGTTGGAGGAGTATGCTCTGAAGCATTTTTCATCACAGGCAGATTGAGAAAGAAAGTAGCCCATGAAGTTACACAGCTAGACCAAAGACAGTTTTTCTCTAACCAATTCATGCTGCAGCTGGCACTACACCAGGGATGTGAAACGATAGTATCAGCTGCACTAATGTTAACTGGAACCTCTTCTATTACTGCTTCCAGAATTTCACTTCTCCTGTCAAAGGTTCCTGCCCCTTCCATTAGAACATGGCCCCAAAAAACAGTCCATGAACCATTTGGCATGGTCAGCAGGGATGGAGGTCAAGGTTTTAAGGGCTTCATTCTCATCTCTGTGGAGTTTCACAAATGACCTCCCTAGCAGGATGAATTATCAGGTAATCCCCACTGTCAGTGGTAATATACTCAGAGATGGTTGAGATTTATTGTGTACATAGAAGAACACATAGAATATATACATATGCCATACAAACTTTTTGTATAGAATATACCACAGGTGTAAATTTAAAAAGTAGAAGAATCACCCTAATTGGTTGTGGACTTTTTTTTTCATATCCTGAGCACTATTTTTTTTTCACAAGAGAATAGTCCATCTGCTAGAAAAATAATATTCCTGGATTGTAAAAGAATCTCAGTGCTCAGTAAAATCTGAATTGTTTTTGACTGAGTGTCTCTTATGCATATCTAAACCTAAGCAGCTAAAAGAACTGGACAGCTTCTCTCAGAGAAAAAAAATTATACTCCTCATAAAATAAAAATTACTTTGGTCAATGTGACCAGTATAAGCAAACACTACAGACACACAGAGACATGAGGTTAATAAAACATAGATATTATCTCAATTCATTTTCCATGTTTTATTCATTTAGATCTGGTCTTCAGTTTGAGGGTATCGGTTGCTGGAAATGCATAGATTTTTCTATCTTCTTTACACTTCATCAATTTTCCTTGATTTTTTTTGGGGTCTAATTATCTACTAGATTACACTTTATAGCCATATTGATATTGAGTATTTAAAAAGATGAGTTTATCCAGTCTGGTCTGTAAATCTGGATTGGTTTCTATGGGCTATGCACCACCAGCACCCATTAGGTAAAGAATATTCATGGCTTTGCTAGTTACAGTATGAATAGGGTGTCCAGTCTCTTCCCCACCATACTTTATATCAGATCAAATCCTTGCCTGCAGCAGCAGCAATTCGATAATGGTCTTCATGAAACTACTACAGAACTCATTACTCTGGGCAAATTGCTTTGTATAGTATAATGTACTGGGTTGGAGTCTAAAGGGATGTGAACCCCAAACAGTGCTTAATACAGACCATAAAATATTTAGAGCCTGATACATTAGTTTTAAAATGCTTACAAAGGTTACACTTTATCCAAAAAGAGAGAAAAAAAAATAAATTCTGTTCCCATTAAGTCAGTGATTTAATAGAGTTTTCAGTACAATGCATTTACTCCATGATAATCAATTACCTCCAGCAAATTAAAATATAAATTAGGTTGTCTTGGAGGAAAGGAAGCTCTAAATCAGTTCGTTCTGGCTGCACATAAATACAAATTTTATAGTTCTGGTTTCCTAGTGTCAAAACCAACACATCATGACGGAAAGATATTTTTAGCCAGTGTGATTCCTAATGCATCAGCTGCATTGATTGCATTTTTGTCAAAGTTGGGAGTATCAAAATATATAACCTTTAAAAAGTTCCTGCATTTCTTCATTATGCACATGAGGAATGCATGAATGGTTCAAGCAGTGAGCAGTGTATTTCCACACAGCAGAATACTCAAAAAAAGCTCAGGGTTGGGGTTTTTTTTGGCTTTCCTTTTCCTAGTTGGCAAACATAGAGTGAATTGGAAATTTCATTTCTATTCAGGAGTAGAGATGATAACTCTGATCAAATTAAATACTGTAACTGATAAATGGGCCACTAATACCATTGTACATTGTCCTAATTAATATTGCATCATTCTGAGCAATATCAAAATACATGGGGGAGAAAGAGGGTGATTTATTCTGAAAGCTGTATGGCAACTGCTGTATATACCAATATCTCAGCTGGATTTTTTATAGTTTCTCTGTCAGTGACAGTTAAGAGGAAACATGTAACATGTTGGAAACACTTCAAGGGAGCATCATTTCATGTCAGTAGTGTGGTAGGTAGGAGTCTCCCTCTTCTCTCATTGGTTTGTCCACATGGCTTTACATGAACTGTTGGCTCTCTGTGAGACTATGAGCCTTATATAATTTTGCTGCACTTGTAGTTTGTCCCATTCCAGATTAGGAGCAGGAGAAGTTATGGTGATTCTCATGGCAAATGATGACACAAACAAGGTCAGTGTCACTTTGAATGTTGTGTTTATTAACAGCCAAGAAGAAAATAAATCCTAACAAGTGACAGGATAGGGATAGTTTAGAAAGAGAAAGTGGGTAAGATAAGCAGAAGTACAGAGAGTTTGCAAAAGAAAAGTCCCTACCATGGAGTCCTGCAGTGTCCTGCAGGTCTGATCGTCGCTTGGTGTGAGAAGCTTCCAGTTGGTCCACTCACTGTTTATTATTTCTGCCCCTCTTTGCCTCTAGAATTTTACACCTTTTCCAATCAGTCCTGGTGGCTTTGTCATGTTTATGAATAACAGAGCATAGTCCTTCCTTCTGGTTGTGTAACCAGGTGTGTGCTGGTGGACTTTGGGAAGAGGGAGGTCTTGGTGAGGCAACTGTCCTGTCAAACACCTTCATTGCTGTATCTATTTTTGACCATTTCTCTGGTGCATGTGTCTGTGCTGTGGTGGTTATGCAGTTAAAACCACAAGCAGATAGTTCTGGTATTCCCAGCGTCAGAAGGACATGGAACTCTTGGAGCAAGTCCAGAGGAGGCCACAAATCTGATAAGAGGACTGGAGCACCTGCCTTACAAAGACAGGCTGAGAAGGTTGGGGCCTAGAGAATAGAAGGTTGTGTGGAAATCTCACAGCAACCTTCTAGTATCTGAAGGGGCTACAGGAGAGGGATTCTTTGTTAGGAGCTGTAGTGATAGGACAAGGGTTGATGGATATAAATTGGAAGAGGTTAGATTAGATATTAGGAAGAAGTTTTTTCCTGTGAGGGTGGTGAGACACTGGCACAGGTTCCCAGGGCAGCTCGGTCAGTGTTCAAAACCAGACTGGATAAAGCCTTGAGCAACCTGCTCTGGTGGGAGGTGTCCCTGCCTAAGGTAGGGGGTTGGGACTAGATGATCTATAAAGTCCATTCCAACCACTTAACATTCTGTGATTCTATGAGAAAGCTAAAATCCTTTGGGATTGTTGTTCTTGCACCACAGTGAGGTAGACAATAAGTCTTCTCTCCTGACCTTTGCTGTGCATGTGAGCCTCAGACCATGTGCTGGGCTTTGTATGGCAATTTTAGCCCTACATACACATAGCAATTTAATTGCATTTGCAATTGATTTTGGAAGACAGTTTTCCTCCCTTCTTCTGCTTGGCTACAATAGGGAGAAGATATGTTTTGAAATACCTTTTTGAAATGTATGACCATTTTTAAAAAGGACATTTTTTTTACTGTACTGTGTGGCTTCGTGTTTTTGAAGATGATAAATTATGGCTAGGGGAGAAATAAAGTCAATTCTTCAGATTTATCAATGTAACAAAGATCCCTTGTATTCTAGAGGAAGAATTGATTCTTGAAATCAGAGTTAGATCTATTTTAAGCTTGCACTCCTGGGGCTGGGAAACTCTTGTATTATTTAATTTTTATGTATGAATGTTTTGTTGGGAGTTTCTTAGATCATAAATAAAATGGAGATCGTAAGACAGGAGGCAAAGGTTTTTCTTCTGAAAAATACTTTATTTCTGACATCCAATACAGCACAGCTGAGTGACTCTTGAAAAGAAATTCAAACATAAAAACCCCACCATGAACTACAGCTGCTCTGTGAGTAATTCTGGGGTAGTTGGATTCCATATCAGATGAACTAGAGATAGTGTCAGTGTATCTCAAAAAGAAATGTGAGTTTGGTTTTATGAGGTGTAGTTCTATGGTCTCCATTCTAGTTTTTCTGTGCTGTTTACCATTTTGTACAGAAGACATTTTTAGATCTTTATTCTACCTGAAATTAAAATATTATTCTTAGATTTAAATTAAAGATCTAGCCTGGAGAAGAGGAGGCTCAGGGGAGACCTCATCACCCTCTGCAACTCCCTGACAGGAGGTTGGAGTCAGGTGGGGGTTGGTCTCTTCTCCCAGGCAACCAGCAGCAGGACAAGAGGGCACAGACTCAAGCTCTGCCAGGGGAGGGTTAGGTTGGATATTTGGAAGAGATTTTTTCCAGAGAGAGTGCTCAGGCATTGGAATGTGCTGCCCAGGGAGGTGGTGGATTCCCCATCCCTGGAGGTTTTCCAGCTGAGACTGGATGTGGCACTTAGTGCCATGGTCTGGTAACCATGGTAGGGTTGGACTTGATGATCTTGGAGGTCTTTTCCAACCTGGTTGATCCTATGATTCTATAATCTCAGCAACATCACAATGAGGCCATAGCGTTAATATAGTAATAATTACCATTGACATCAATACAGACACTGAATTATTGTGAGCATTTATTTAGAGCAAAATTATGACAATTCCCAAACACTTTTCCCCCCAAAGTAATAAAAGAATAAATTGATTCTCAGTACAAAAAATTAAGGGCTTTTTTCTTAGTGAATTTTGGGAACTTGAATGCAATAAACAGATCTTCTCAGAGGAAACTAGGCTAAGCTGGTCCCCAAATCCAGAGAAATGCTACTTGAGGATTCCTGAAGCAGTGAGCAAAGGAGATACACTTCTGGACTTCAGTCCTGAATTTGGCTAATCCTCTGTATATGAGTCTTTGCAGATCAGAATCAGAGGGATGAGACTTGGGAATGAAGGCAATAGGATAAAATATATATAAGGCATTGAGAGATGCATTTCCATATTAAAGGCAGAGTTATCTGATCTTCTTAAGTAAAAGCATCTTATTCATATATATATATAAAATGCAGTATTTTGACACGTAAATTAGAGTTATAGTGAAGAATTTTGTAAAAATACAATTAACTTATTTTCCCCCCTCCAGTTCCCTTGTTCTTCTGGTGATTTCTGTCTGTGGTGAAGGACAGTAATTCTGGTTTGCATTTCTGCTCAAGAAATTCAGAAGTTTAAAGGGGAGAGGCAACTCTCCAGGCATGCCACAGCAGAAACAGGGAAAAGGTAGAGGTTACCTCTTAGAATTCTTTTAGAATCTCTAAACCAATTAAGAGAACTACAGCCAAGGCAGTGGTTTGGAAGGTTAAAAGCAACTAACAGAGGGTTTAAAAGGGCTGTGACCAAGTTCTGTGCCTGCTTTGAAGCCCAAATGCTTCAGCATAGCAGTATTGAGTGACCTGTGGCCTCTGCCAGTCCCCACAGGGGGAAACATCCATACCATCAGTGGCAATTTGGGAGTGACAAACATCAAGGTGAGATCAAGTTTGAGCTCTGTCTGTGCCTAAGCATATTGTGCAGGAGCTGCCATAGGCTCTGGTCATGGCCTTTGGAAGTTCTGCTGGAGCTGTGAGGGATTGATGCCATACCCCACTGTGCCCCTCAGGGTGGGCAGGAAGGTGTTCCTCCTCACAGGGTGATGGCCTGTCGGGAGGTGCAGCTGGAGCCAATTCCCCAATCACCAATACCCTGAGACTGGCAACACCTGTGGGACCAGAGCGTGGAAGAGGAAGGGGCTGTGCTGGGAGGTGCTTAGGAGAAGCTGTGAGTGATTTTAGAGTTCTTTTTGTGGCTGTTTGCTGAAGAGTGAGGTGTTTAGGGGATGGTGGTTCTCCTCCTTCTTGAAGAGGGGCTGAATCTGAAGCTGCTAGGAGCTCTGCTTTGCCTGCCCCTGGGAGAGGACTCACTGGGTCACTTCTGGTGTCACTTCATGGCACACAGTTGCTGAATCTCCCCACGTGGAGTGTGAGCAGAGGAACAGAGCTCCTGCTGTTGGTGCAGTGCTGTGGACCCATGTGGCACAGTAAGTGATGATTTCTGTTTTAAAAATTTCTCTGGGGTCCTCTTGAGGCAGTAACTGAAAGGTGAACATCGTATGAGCAGAAATGTTTCTGTTGTAAAAGGTGTTTTTATATCCTGTGTGTTGGTGAGGCACAAGGTGAGCAAAGCTGTAAAAAAAGCAGCATGGGCAGTGCAGAGATAAGCAACCAGTGTTTGCTGAAAGAACTGCAGAGTGATGAGCATTTGTCACAGGGGCAGGGTCTGCAAAGCTCAGATGTGGCTATCTTGAGGTAAGATATGGGATGCAACCTCCTTTTGTGACTTTAAAACATAGTCTGCCCCTACTTTCCTTGAATTAATCAGACACCACCAGTAACAGAACTGCACAGCCCTGTGTGGCTGGGCTGGATGCTGAGTGCTAAGTGAGCTGTGTGGCTGTATGGGGAGCACCAACAGCTACTGAAAATTGGGCTGTGAAACATGAATCTGGCTGTGTTACTTCCCAAAAACTGTGGTGTGACACTGGACAGTGCTGCCTGGTATGGTAACAGTTAGGTAAGCTTGTGTTGAATGAGGTCAGGTGGTGGTGATGATGTTAACCAGTGACCACTTGCACATGATTAGGTTAGTGCTAGTGAGCAGTGGTGTTTCTTATGGCTATACTTAGCTTGGATTGGCATCTCTAAATGCCAAGTTCAATAGATATCTTTTCTGTAAATTGAGTAACAGTGCTCTTGGCCTTGCTAAAAAACTTCAGTCCCTACCTGTGAGTGTAGGTTGTGTTGAATACATTTGTGGTGGGTATCTTTGGCCTTCCTGCCTCAGGTTTAAGGTGACAACTAATGATTCCTCCTTCTAATTTAATTTGAGGCTGCCCTTTCCCAAGCCCCTAATCACAAGAGACTAGCAGCAAGTCCTTAGGAGAGATGGGTGTGTGGTTATTTTTTTTTTTCCTGGTCCTTCTGAGGATACTGAGTGAGTGCTGCTGGTCTGGGGTGGGGGAAAGGAGGATTCTGGATAGAGATGAATGAGGGAAGAGGAGGCTGGTCTCTCAATTCTGTGATACTGTGGTAGCATCCCACAGATATTTTATATTCTGATCCTAAAAGACACTTTATAAATAAGAAATTCTGTTAGCTACTGCTCCTTCATGGCTATGCACTTAACTGTACAGAAATGAATGTCGTAGCAATTGATTCTTCCAGACCAGTTCAGGGGTGTAAAGCATGTTCCTTCTGTGCCTGGAAAAACAGCTGTACCACTAGAAAATGTTTATCCTTAAGGGGCTGCAAACTGGAGACTTGTCTGCTAACATCTGTTAGAGGGATTATTTTGAAGCAGTAACCCTCAGCTTCACGTGGCAGAGGAGACTGTACTTGGTTTTGAAGGAATAGGTAAATAAATAAGCATGTCCTCACTGCAGAGTTGCCTGGAATGTTTTCCCTGCCTTGGCACTTAACTCTGTAGAGACCTTTTTCCTTGAATAGTGGCATTTCTAGTCGTTTGCTGACTAAAGCAGGAGTTAACAGAGCTTTTCATCTGTGAACACCAGAGCTCTGCAGAGGCATTTTCCCAAGTGTGCTTTTCTCATTTGAGCAAGTGTCCAGAGGAATTACTTTTACTGAAGGAAACTTCAACAACAAAAGATACACAGTTGTGAAGCCCCAGGCTTTTAATATGCACACTGGTGATCCCTTGAAAATGAACCATGTGCTGAGAACATGTGAACCTGTGAGCACATCATATGGATTTGTGTTAGCTGCTCTGCACCTGCAGAGCTTGGTATGCTTATTGGACACTGGTTATACATCATTTGGAAATGCATGCATGCATTTTCAAAAGGTCTCTTTTCTGTGGTGTGTGATTTGGGTTATGGTTTTTTGGTTCTTGTTTATTTGTTTTGGTTTTTTTTTTTAAGAGCTTATTAAGGTGTTAATTTTCTCCTTCATGAGTTTAAGCTGTGTGAGTGGCAGGAATCACTTGCAAGTATATGAAACAAATTGTTGTTTGCATAGGTTTTTGGAGCCCTGAAAAAATATTTCTAAGTATGCATTTGGTTTATTCCTCCCACAATGATATAGCACCTGTTCAGCTGTATTAGTCTTTTGTTTGACAAATAAGTTTTTCAATTGCATTAGTGAGTGTGAGAATATATATCTGTGGGACAAGAAAACTAATTGGCTTTAAATACAAATACTAAACTCAGTGGTGCCCCTTTCTTTACTTTTTAGGCATTTCATTGCCTGTCTTATTCAGTGCTCCTGATTTTATTTTTTGAGAAGTAGTGTTGAAGCATGGATTATGCATCATGGACTACATTTGGGGACTTCTAGTCATGTACTTCCTTGGACAGGAGATCTAATAGTGCAGCTGATAGCCTTGGTAACTGAGAGATTATCTAGTGGGAAGGATCCAGAGATAATGCATGTTGACTGCTTGCAGCCTGCACTGGGATGCTCTGTGGAAGCTATTTAACAGGAGGAAAGCTGAGAGCTGTCTGGCCATACTGCTGTCCTGAATAGAAGCAAAAATGTTTATCAGATAGCAAAAATGGCTGTTTCCTGCAGATAAAAAACCTCAATATATGTTCTTGCCACAAATCTAGTAGTTTGTTCTGGGCTGTGATCTCCGTGGTCATTTGGACCTATATAGGCTGTTTATTAAGGGGACACACAAGCATCTTGCTCTGTTATCTAGCACCTTAAAATAATCTCCATAATTAGAAAATGAGCGTAAAACACACCTTCTCAGCTCATTTGCAAGCATGTGGCACCATTTGGCCATAGTCCAAGCAGGACTGCAACATCTATGGGTTTTCTGTGATCTTTCTATTACTGCAGGGCCAATTTCTCCAGTGTTTTCCTAGTTAAACTGCATATCTGCATGGATTCTCATTTTATTCATAAAGAAGTAGAAACCAAGTCATTCTTTGAGATGGAAGCAGTGACATACAGTGACAGTATCAAACTAAACACCAGCCCTGATTTTAAACTTGCCAGATTGTCTTTCAGTCTGGCTTTGTGTGTGTGTGTAACTAATCACTCTTTGCCTTAACAGGGCTAATTAAACTGAGGGGCAGGACAGTTGCCCAAAGGAAAGTCAGTCCTATCAAGATTTCTGTGGGTGTATAATACTGCACCTAATCACCCTTAGCAGGCTATGGTGATGCTGCTGTTTTCTGCAGTGTGCACTGTTTCCTTTTTGTACAAATTGCCCAATGTCTTTGTTCTCTAAAGAAAAATATATATGACTCAATAGAAGATATTAGTGACTTAGGCAACTATCTTCTTCTATATATTACTCCCACCTAAACAACTATAAGAAGTAAACAGTAGAATAAATTGCCTGTCTGGTACTATAAATCAAAAATACAATCTTAGTCCAGTGCAACGCAAGGCAAATACAATAATGGCAAAATCTATAGCTGTAGAGATGATAAAGTATCAAGAGGATCTGCCCTCTACTGAGGCCTGAGTATAGGATACATTATTTAAATGTACAGTAGGCAGTGAATGTGATCAATACTTCAAGTCTCGACTTGTAAAAAAAATGGTGAATTGATTTGATCTTAACAGTAGATATCTGTGGGTGCAGGAACAGGCACTGCTAAGATGCATGCCATGGTCTTTATTCTCTTACTGCAGTCTCTGCATAGCTATTTAACCCTGGGGGAACTGAATATAGTATGTCACTAAGATTAGTAGTGTTTGAATTGGTAATAAATGACTAACTAAGCACAAAGTATTGGAAAAATCTGGCTAGTATTTTGTGTTTCCATGAGATTATAGGGTAGCATTAGGCACTCAGTAATGGTAATGCCATTAATTCCATTTTTGCCATTGTCAGAGTTTCAGTAATGCAGCTATGGCTTTCAGCTGTGTCTTCCTCCCTACTGACACTTCTCCATTTCACTCTGCTAAATATTCTGGAGGAGATCCTAACCTATCCAGATAGACTCCTGATTTAGTGGAACTTGGAGGTTCTGGAATTCTCAAAGAAAAAAAGTCAGATTTGTCTGTTAAAAAATGGGAGAGGGGAAAGGTCCAGGGAAGAAGGATGCACACAAAGAGACTTTGTTCTGGCAGTGCAATGACCAAGGCCAATGAGTCAGGCTCTTGTGGGGCTGCAGGTTGGGTACAGTTTTGAGGTTTTAGTGGTTGTAATGTAGTTGTTAGTGTGGCAAATCTGAAGCATCTTTTGACTTGTAGTATAACCTGTTTACAGCATTAACTAGTCAAATTAAGCTTGTCTAGTTAAAGAAAATTAACTAGTCCAGGCTGTGCAAGGCTCACAAAGGTTTAATTGGCAGCATGATGTCACCTTGGATATTTCTAATTACTGCTAAAACGACAGTTACTTTATTTCAATGGCAAATAGGACACATTTCAGGAAATTTGCATCAGCTAATGAAACTAGCACGTGGCATTTGCTGCTGTTATGTTGGACAAAGATTGGACCTCAACTCACAATTAACTCCCAGTTCCCCAAATTTTAAGTACTGCATATTTTTCTCACTTATGGTTGTAATATAGACATCTAAATATGCCAGTTCTGGTTCAGCTTTGAAACTTAGGTAGTTTTACTGCTTAGAATTTTGAAGTGGGACCTGGCAGCTGATCTTCTCATTTTAAATGCACAGAGCCCACCAGCTGTCTGCTGGCCATTCACAGTAGATTAGGAGCAAATACTTTGTTGAAAAATCCCTGAAATGTGTCCTATTTGCCACTGAAATAAAGTAATTGTCTTTTGTAAATATATCTACAACATTATCCAAAAAACATTAGTCAAATCGTTGCCAGTTGACTGCTTAGATAAAAAGGTTTCTTGTCAATTGGCTGTCAAGTGTCCCTGTAAGAGAAGCAAAGTTTTTGTTACTGGAAATGACCTGATTTTCTCCAGTAACTCTTTCGTGCAACAGCATTTTCACACTGCCTGGTGTAATAGGTTAGCTTCTCTTTTAAGAGGAAAATGGCATTCTGCTGCCAGCTGGTTTCCAGTTTAAATGCCTGATGCTCAGCTGGCTGCTGTTGTGATATTTGTCACATAGTAATAAAACCAGTTTTATTTCTGGGAATACTGACTTATGTCATCCAGACTTCATATTGCCTAAACTTAGTGCAATGGTGCAATGCCAGTTCCGAATATTTTGGTTGACTCTCCAAAGATAATTTTGAATTGCTTAGATCTATGTAATTTTTTTTTCCTGAGTAGTAATCAGCCAACTCTGTACTCAGAGATACAACTAACTTACTGATGTATGTGAAGGAATTGCCTTCTGCATGGTGTGGTTTGCAGTTTGCAAAGCCATGAGGTTCTGCACAACCTCAGCCTTGAGCACTTGCTGTGTAAAGCAATGAGCATATTTTCATGTAGCCAACAAAGTGAGCTGAGTTTTAAGTCTCTTGGATACAAATGTGCATGAATCACCACTCAGGTTATTGTGCTGTCTGAAATGCTGAAAATTGACCTGATCCAGAGCTATGTCCTGAGAACTCCTAAACCATCATTCTGGGCTTGGTGGTAACATGTAGGTATATTTTTTTTGTGTGTAAACTTTGTGTCTCTCATGGACTAACTAGGCCATGCTAATGGTGTAGTGTAGGGGTCATTGAAGCCTTTAGGTGCTTTAGAGTGGCTTTTTGCTCTGTAAACCTGAAGAATTAGCCAGTGATTTGCCTAGATGACTTCTTTTTTAGAAGATATTTTTCTACGTATGACTTCCAAGTCAGAGTTTGATGTGTCTGATGCATTTAAGTGGCAACAACAGCAGCCCACGTGCCTGCAATCTTTGCTGCCTATGCCTACCAACTTATGAGTGGTCTTAGGAATTTCAAAGGAACTGTTCTGAGGTGCAAACATACAGTAGGTTTCCTGAAGTAGCTCTAGTATTACTGCTAATGCAATTGTATGAAACTGAGGGTAATTTCTTGTGTAACAAGCAGGGAGAAAGCCAAGTTGAAGTTGCTTTCTGTTGGCAGCTGCCTAGAAACTCTTGCTTTCCCATACTGACAGCAGTTTGATTGTACATGGGAGCTACATCACTATGGATCATTGGGAGAGGCATGCACCAAACAGTTTGCAAAGAAAAAGGATTGAAATGTAAGCTTGACCTGTGCTAAGGTAGCATTTACCCAGTACAGTTACTCTCATCCTTACTACTTACCCAGCTTAACAGATTCAGGGGTGATGATACTGGGCAGGAAAATAGCATGACTGACTGCATTAGAGATAAAACTGGGCTTGAAAGTTTGCTTTACTTGAGGCTGATCATGTCTATTAGCTCTGGCAAAGCTGTTGTTGATTGATAATTGGGAGTGGACCTGTTTCTGCCCTCATTACTGTTAAATGAGATTCCTAGCTAGGGTAGAGGGTAATTTAATTGTCAGTTTGACGTAGTTGTTTATGCAATGAAAATGAACTCTGAATAGGTCCATATGAGAGTAAGAGGTTAGGTGGATATTTATAGGAACACATGGGTGAACACATGGATGTTCTCAGCTCTAATTTCCTAACCAGCTGCAACTTGTTGGATTCTGAAAAAAACCCAAGACCTTATTTTGAAAAATGGGGAAAAAATTGATATTTTAGGTGACTGATTTGCAGTGCAACTGATCTCAGCTTCCTGAGATGCTTGAAGTGCTGAAGACTTTTATTAAACAAAGAAAAATACTTTGTAGTTGCTGAACTGCTTCAGCAATTTTCTATTGTGACACTTTAATTAGTAAGTGCTCTCAAGGAGTTAGTGAATAGTGAGATGCAGTTAAAAATCCACTCATAGTTGATTGGAGTTTTGATATCCAAGACCACAGTCTACCTTTTAATGTTTAGGATGCTTTTTATTTCTGCATTATAAGGTGACAATTGATGCTAACAATCTCTGTATGCTATAAAAGGGCAATACCATTTGTGTCTGTGGTTGTGGCTGTTGTACTTTTTACCTGCAACCAATTTTATTGCTGATTAATAGGTTTTTCACTCAAATTGTGTGATGGTCTTACACAGAAATGATTATGTGGCTCTAAATAGAAGCTAACAGAGCACAAAAAATAGAGTAAAATATTTGTAAAACATGAAATTGACACTTCTGGATTTTTCCAGTGAGCTGTAATTGAAAGCTAAATTTTTCTACTTGTAACTCTTCAGTGTGTATCCATATTCTTTACTGCTAATGCTCTGCTAAGCTTCCCCACATGACAAGCTGCAGTTTCAGTCTCTCCTTGTGACAAAATGAGGATTTGAGGTTGGATGCTGAAAAGTCAGGGCAGGACTCAATCTCCAGACACTTAGGGCAAGTGCTGCTACTATCAGAAGTGGGGAGGGGGGGGGAAAAAAGCCCAAACAAAACCCTCATTCCCACCCCTCCAGAAAAACCAAAACAAAACCCCAACAGGCTAGTCTGAGTTTCTGCTGCCAAATGCTTAATATTGGTGAACCATAAGGGAGAGACTGATCCCAGCAGGATGGACTTTGTAGCTGTACTGCACTGGATATTTCAAAGGGCTAGAGACACAGTGGGTGTTATGCTTAAGGATCCTATAATGAGGGATAAATGAAGGCAGTAGATGAACTTTGGAAGTATCAGTGATCTTCTAAAAAATGACATGCTAATATGAAAAAGATGCTAATTCACAACTGTGGTGAAACTTAGATTGAAGATGAAATAAGGCTACAGAAGGGGGAAAAAGATGCAAGGAAGTGAAAAAGGATGTTAGGGAGCAAAACAAATAGACCTGTGCTGTTCCTGCCAGGGGG
Organism: Acanthisitta chloris; assembly: GCF_000695815.1. NCBI lineage: Eukaryota > Metazoa > Chordata > Aves > Passeriformes > Acanthisittidae > Acanthisitta > Acanthisitta chloris. The sequence continues at coordinate 80,917 of NW_008691179.1, read as the reverse complement.
TTCCCTGGGCTGCCTGATAACCTTATGTTGGGATTTTTATGTCATTCATTAATTATTCTGAATATTTTTACCAATTTATAGGAATGTTGCTATTGTCCATGTTCTACATGGGCACACGGGCTAAGTGTTCTCTGCAGCAGATTTTTATTGCCTCACTTTTCACTCCTCTATGTTAAATTGTTTGTGATGTGTTGCCATATAATGTCCAGAACCATGTCAGTTTTATTGCAGCAGCAGATTGTTTCTGCTGAAGTTGTTTTCCAGAGCACATCTCCTATTTAAGATTACATTGAGTTCTGTCCAGGCTCTCACTGTATTTCCTGACCCTTCCAGCTTTGGTAAAGTTTGCAAACTGAATAATTAAAATCCTCAGTTCATCAGCCCTGCCATTGTGGTACTTGATAGCACTGACACAGAGGATTCATTGCTGCTGACTCCCCTTCAGTGCAGCCTTTGTCTTTGGCAGGAAATTGCAGGTGTCTGCACTAAAGGCTGGTTGTGGATGTTCTGTTGTACACTGCATTTCTTGGAAGCTGTTCTGATGCCATAATTCTAATATGGCTTTGTATTTGTTTTTTTTTTGTCCAGATGTAGATAAAACATTATTGCTGTTTTATTTTTATGAAGTGTGTTACTTGTCTACAGGAGGAGATTAGATTAACTTGATATGTCTTTGGGATAATTCTTGTTTGCTCTTTTTTGCCTTTGTTGTCATCTTCCATGTGTTGAAACCGAGTCATTGTTTGTTCTGCCCTGTCTCTGTAACTATCCAGTTCTTCCCCTTCTATAGGTATGCCACAGTTTCCATCCTTTAAGTTTATCTTTTGTACTGCAGCAATCTCTCATGAGTTCTCAGAAATAAACTGCTGATGGCTCATCAGCCACGTCTTAAAATATCCTAGAAGGAAATTGTTCTTGCCACATGGATTTGAGTGTTTGAGAAAACAAACAAACCTTTCTCCTTTTCTCTATTTTCCTTCCCAACTGTTTAATTTACCTGTTTTGCACAAAACCAAGTTAGTAATCTCCACTGCACATAGTCAACGTGTCCTGAAGTAGAAAAGGGATTCCAAGTATAAGAATAGGTACAGCTGTACCCAAAGTGAATTTTTCTTCACATAAGAGTAAATCCATTTTTGTGGAGTTTGCTGTTGGTACAAATACTGCACAAAAGGAGGTGAAAATAATTCTGTGCAAAGGCAGAAAAAAGTTGTAATTAAGTTCTTGGGGGAACTTTGTTTACTCAGATCTTGCAAAACATGAAGCTAAGGCCAGTCAGCTGACTGTGTGTACAGTGCAGTGTCAGTGCTTATTTCTAAACATTAAACTTTTTTCTCCTGTGTCTTGCTTGGAGATCAAGATAAGCATGAAATAACCTGGCATAAATTTAAGGTGCATGGTGACACCAGCTGGTGGTGAAATATATGTATGTAAAGGTAGGAGTTCAGATCCTTCACATGGTGACACCAGCTGGTGGTGAAATATATGTATATAAAGGTAGGAGTTCAGATCCCTCCACTGACTTGGATGGAGAAACTCCTGGAATGGTGTTAGTACCATGTCAGTGCAGCAGAGAAACTCCTGGAATGGTGTTAGTACCACCTCAGTGCAGCAATGAAATGTAGGAATTGACTCCTTTCCAGGACCTGAGTTGTGTGGTGAACTTCATTAGCATGGTTAAGCCTAATGACATGGTTGGGAGTTTGAGATCTTCTACAGGTTCACAAACCTGACAATAAAGAAAAGTCTTCAGCCTCACTATTTGAAGGTTTGTACATACTGAAACTCTTGAATTGCACCTTTCTTCCAGCACAAAGGAACAATTCTGTCTTCAGTTAAAATAACAGTGTAAGGTCATACACTCTTGGGGATTCAATGCTGTGAACTGAGGGGTCTCTTGAGGTAGTTGAATAAATCTGAGCTTAGTGGTGTGTGAGGAATATTAGAGGCTTGAACCTGCATATTTCCTTTTGTAAAGACCTTCTTGGTTGTGTGTGGGAAGGATAAACACTCACCCATAGTTGTTTTGGGAGTGGAGTTCATTTAGGAACCAGTGAAATTAGAGCTGGTATTGTTTGACCTGGAATAGCATTTACCTATGTACAAACGAGAGAGTGTAAAGAAGGGACAAACACTTGTAAAAGAGCAAGGTGTTTAACACAAAAAAAACCCCACCCCAAATGCATCCTCATGAAATGCTAAGGTTCTATTAGAAATGTGTTGTTGATATTAATGATATATCATCACTTAATTTGCATTATTCCCTTGAATTTAGTCATACTTTGGCTTTGTTTGCTTTTGTTGTTTTTCTTAAAACATAGCTCTGAAATAACTTGGTGATGGTCAAAACTTTTCATCTCTGTGTATTTCTAATGGAATAATTCAGAAACATGCATTATCAAGCAGTGTATTAACACCTAAAAAGCAGTGTAAACAATGTCCCTGATGTGCCATGCTATGCTTGTTTTCATTGCTTCGTGTATTTCAAGCCTGCAGTAATTCAATTCTCCCAAGCTGCATTGTTTAGATAGGATTTCAGTATCTGATATTTTCCTGCCTTTAATGGCTGTGGGGATTGTCACTGCTGAAGAGAACAGCTGAGCTGCCTCTTAAACAGTTTTCTTGGAGCACAGAACTCTACTGCAAGGGAAAGATTTGCATGGATGTATGTGCACATGGCAAGTGCAGGATCTTTCAACCTAATGTCAGATCTGCTCTGCTTCCAAGCCTAGGTATGCAGAAATTAAATGTGTAATGAAAGTGCTTTGTTTCCCTTTCAGCAAGTAATTGTGTTCAGCCTTTTATTCTGCCTCTCCCTTCCTTTTTTTCCATTTGCATTACTGAAAAGGTTGGAGATTTGGAAAAATGCAGCCCAGCAAGTCAGTATTTTTCTGTTCATAAAGGAGGGTGCATAAATCTGTTCCAATGTCTCATCAGCCTTAGATGTGAGAAAAAAGTTTCTTACTCTGAGGGTGGTGAGACACTGGCACAGGTTGCCCAGGGATGTGGTGGCTGCCCCAACCCTGGTGGTGTTCAATCCAGGCTGGATGAGCCTTGAGCAACCTGAGCTAGTGAGGAGGTGTCCCTGCCCAGGGCAGGGGTTGGGGCTGGATGATCTGTAAGGTCCATTCTAACCCTTAAAATCTATGATTCTATGAAATCAAATTGGCTGCAGAAGGATGCACTTCTATACTTTCCTGCAAAGTTTGAATCATCTAACAATAACTCTTTGTACAAGCATTATGTACACACCACTGAAGAACCAAGCCAAGTAAATGTTTCTTAAAACTGTGAGGAGTCCAGTTTTACTCTTTGATATTTTTTTAAATTATTTTTTTCGAAGTGGGTGCCTGACAGTGACTGACTGACCTGCAGTGAGGGTTGGTGTTGGGAACTGAACCATGTTGAATTCTCCCCTCCCCATGTAGAGATTCCAGGCCTGGAATTTGCTGTAAACCATTAGCTTCACAGCTTAAGAGTAGCTTGAATATTGGAAGAGTTACTTGGATCATACCAAGAGAATCAGATTGTAAGTAGAAGTAATAATATTTGCAAGCTTTTCTTGACTTAAAATCCAAACCCCTAAGTAATATGTGTTCAAATCATGCAAATTACAAGGTCTGCAGTAAACAGACTCTTTAGGGACCACTAGAGATAAGTGAGTACATAAATAAGGAAGATATTGGAGGATATTAGAGTAATACTGTATCTGTTTGAGAAAATAAGAAAAACCCTTCAGTTCTCACTTTGTTTAATGACAAATATTCTAAATTAGTTTTCTGTATGGTAAAATGGAAAGGAAGCAAACACATTGCAGTATAGGAGTGTTGCAAAGCTCTGTGTACCTGCCTGTAAAGGCTGGTGATGGTTCAGCTGTGAGCATTTGATGAGATCTAAGGACATCCTAGGGTTCCTTCTGTTCCCCTTGTAACTGCTGCACTGCAGCTGGAATGGGGCACGGGGAAGAGGCCACACAAAGAGAGGAGATAGGTCCAAACATGGAAAAAGTGAAGAACAAGGTACTGGGAAAAGCAAAACATTAAGAAAAAGTAAGAAGGCTATGAAGGTTGGGTGAGGTAAGAACAAAAAATAGGTCTGAAACTTTATTCCCATGAATTTAATCAGTCATTGGATCGGATTGACAATGAATAGCAGTGAATAATTCTAATAGCAAATAATCCCCTTGGTGCCTTCATTGATGGAACCAGGGAAAACATTTCATGCTGCCTGTGTAAAAGCAGTCCTTGAGAAGCTGAGGTGATGTGGGAGTCCAGCATGCTGCCACAGGCAGGAATATTCTGCTTTGGGGTTTGATAACTTCGGGTTTTTTTTAAAAAAAGTGAATTTAATTCTTGTAATAATGTGGCCGTTGGTTTCTGGTTTGCTTTCTAAGAACAAACTATTCTAAATTACGTATTTACTCCCAGAAATTGGTGGCATGACCATGGTCTGTTCTGTGATGTCTCTTACTGTTTCATCACTTGTCTCAGCTGTGACCTGAGATAGCTCAATCTGACGCCACCGAGATGGGAAGTTGTTTCTTCTGATCTTCAGGAGCAAGAAGGGTTTGTGGCTTTTAAAATATAGGTGTTAAGGCCAAAAATGAAATAATAATAAAAAGCCCTCGACCAAAACTCCCACTCCAAACAGCCCTCTGTGAAACAAACCTCCTTCCTTGTGCTAAACCTGAGCTCAAACACCATGCAGTGCCTGTCTGGAAAATGACTGTGGAATGGTGGCTGTCATGCTATTATGGCAAAGCTCTTTTAACTGAAGTGTCTACCCTTGAAAATAGTTTAAAACTGTGGCCTCTGCTGCCAATCAGTGGAGCTCCCCTAGAGTATATGACTCCAGTCTGCATAAAATTCTTTGATACAGATCTGCTGGTAATTTGGTTTTCTCTGCTTGGAGCTGTTCTTCCTCTTTTACTGAATATCCAAGAGGAAGTTTGTAACTGCCAGGAAATTCCTATCAAGTCTTTTCATCAACTGTCCCCTTTGGAGGTGTTTTATGTGTCAGCATTGTTCACATTGCAGCTCTGCTCAGTGTGTTAGGGCTATAAATACGACTTGCCAATGAGTCAAACTGCAGAACACTGCAATGCACTTTGCTATGTCTCAGAGGATATACAGGGCACTAAAAGTCTGAGGTGTCATTCTCGTAAAACAAGCCCAAGCAAACATGGGAAGCTGCTCACAGAACAACTGATGTGACTGTGCTGAGTTTGGGCATGTGAGGAACAATTTGTGCAGGATCCCAACACAGTTCAACCAAGCTGTGCTGGCTCCTGGTGCCTTGGCTTGGCTCAGCATCCTTAACCCAGTGTAGAGATGGCATTTTGCAAAGCTTGTGAAGTAGGTTTAGATTAGATATTAGGATGAAATTCTTTACTGGGAGGGTGGTGAGGCACTGGAACAGGTTGCCCAGAGAAGTTGTGGATGTCCCATCACTGGAAGTGTTCAAAGACAGGTTGGATAGGGACTTGGAGCAACCTGGGCTGGTGATAGGTGTCCCTGCCCATGGCAGAGGGATTGGATCTAGGTTATCTTTAAGGTTCCCTCCAACCCAAATCATTCTGTGATTGAGAAAACTGTGCAATATTAGTTTCAAAGTTGATTCTTCAGTTCAAAAATCTAGCTGGAAGTCTGGAGGGAAGGGATATTTGCAGTGTTATTCCTGTTTATGCCTTGTGCAAACTGAAATTTGTAGAAGGATTTTCAAAGCAACAGTGGTTGAGACCTGTGGAATGGGAGTTTTCCATAAATTCCCTTCATCCTCACAGGTGTTTGGCTGATGTAGCACAATGTTGTACTCCTCAGTCTGAAATAAAACCCTAAATATGAAATGAAAGTGCAGCAGTGGCTTTACTCAATATCACTAGCATTCTTGCTTGCAAATAGCTGATGGCAAGAGAAGATAAACTGAGTCATTAATAACATGAGATTATCAGTATCCTTAATACAATGAATGGTAATATTCAGTGGAAAAGGACTATCAAGAGAAAATACTCAGTATGCAAATTATAAAAGATAAAATAGCCATTCTGTTAAAATTGCTGAGGTTATAACATCATCTGAGGAGTAGATAAGGTGTTGGAAGCTGATGGAATTGGCTCCTCCTCAGTGGCAGGGTTAGGCTGTTGCCAGCCATAGCCATATGCAGGTTTTGAGCATTTGTTCTGTAGCAGGTAGAAATTTAGCCAGATCTTTGTACCTACAGTGGTTCTGTAGCAGGTAGAAATTTAGCCAGGTCTTTGTACTTACAGTTCTCCATAGATTATCTGCTTCTTCCCTGATAAACTGATTCATTATTGTGGACTGCATTTCCTGTAATAATCTGCAATGATATGGAAATATCTTCGTCATTTAAACAAAAAAAAATAAATCTACAGATAGTGGCAATCCCAAAGGAATTTGTACAATGAATTAATTTTTTTTGTAGTGTGTTAAAGTGTATGGATTCTAATTAATTCTGGCATTACCTTTTTTCCATAAAAAGAAGCATCACATCATAAATTCATAATTAAGGAGGATTGTGTGTGGTGAGAATGACCTTTGTACCTTTACTCCTTTTTATTTTAATGCAACTGTCTTCAAAAAGAGATTTAGACCTCGAGTAATCTTAGTAAGAAAATAAAGTGGAATGGAAAATGTCATGAATATTTACAAGTGTGTTGCCTTTTTGTTGCCATAGTTGGTTTATGGTTTGCTTATAAGCTTTGTTATAGGAGAGTATAAATATGCTTTCTAGTGCTAATATTTTATTCATTAAAGATGTTGTTCAGACCTCAACTGAACAGTTGGGTGGTGTCATTTCCCTGTTAAATTCATAATTCAACAAATTTTTCCCTAGAGAAAAGAAACTTTTGTGGCTATTCTTCAATCTTTTCACCCCCTTCTTACCTTCTCCAGGCTTAAAGCAATCCTCTAGCCATTCAGTCACTCCAGGAAGCCTAACAAAGAAAAATAGCTTGAATAAGCTGTTGTTTGCCCTTTTTCAATCACTGCCTGCCCATGGTTGAACTCAGGAGCTACACTGTCCTGTTGCCTGGCAGTGGGGTGAGAGGAGAAAGCAGTAGAGTGGATTTGAGCTCCTTTGTGCCTTGTGTGCAACTGTAAGTGCCAGTGGCCAAGGCACAAGGAGCCAGATGTGGGCTGGGAGGGCAGAGCTGTGCAGGTAATGTCCTGCCCCAGCCTGGGGCAGCTGCTGTTGTGCTGGGGGGAAAGGAGGGCTGAGAAAAGCTTGAGTTGTCACATGTGGCAAGTACTAATATCCAGGCTCTTTTCAGGTGGCGTAGAAAGGAGATTCAGTGATGGAAAATTTGTTCTAGCTATGAAATGTTTACTTACAAAGCAACTGCTCTCAGTACAGCTTCCAGCAGACCCAGAGAAGGTTCATCTCCTGGAGCTTGGTTTGCTGAAAAGCTCAGTAGGAGGTGGAAATCTGGTTTTGAGCCAGCAGGAACCAGAATTTTTTATTCCTTCTGCTTCTGGGAGTGACTTTTGTCATTTTATATTCTCTCCAAGTTCTCCTGCACTTTATTTTTATTTAGATGTTATTTTAACTTGATGCTGGAACTTGTCTACGAATGAATGTTGAAATGCAGATCTGTTATTCAGATGAATAAATTGGCTGACAGCTGCTAGGGAAGAGTGAATGTATGAAGAATAAAACCACCACTAAAAAAATGCTACTAGGAATAGAAAAAATATGCATAGGTACTTTTGTTTTGTGTCCAAAGACAAAATCTTTGCATTATAAAACAGCATTTGTAAAAATACCTTTTTTTTTTTAGTGTTTACAGCTTGTGTTCTAAAACAGTCCAGATATCTAGCAATTCACAAATCTTAGGTTTTAGTGTTCATCACATTTTTGCTGTAGCCTTGCTAATGATATATATTTTTTTAGACCATTACAGTAATTTATTTATATTTCCTAAAGATGTTGATATTCCCTGCAGTTAAGATTTGTACAGAAAGTGTTGTAAGATTTGTTTTGATGCTCATGGAGGTCATTGATTCCACTGTAGGACAGTGGGGGAACTGATCCTTAGGGCTCAGGATAGACATGGGATCTGGAACTTCAGATGGACTGACAAAGCTTAGCCAGATCCCAGTGAAAACTTGCATGAGTGTGGATATCCTCTCCCAGCTTCCAGGGGCTGAAGGCAGTGGAAATAGTACAAAGCTACTTCTAGTTGTAAAATTCCCTTGTCCTGTAGTGATATAGTCCTTTCACACTGGTGCAAATGCTGAGAAGGGAAATAATGGCTACAAAATTACCTTATTGCTCTGTCTTCCTAGTCTTCTTGTTTTTCTTCCCAGTTTGCTTTTTGACACTCCAATATTTTGTTGAATATTAGTATTTAGTGTTTACCCAAAAACCTGCCACACTGACTTTGGTGGGTCAGGGGCTCATTAACTGTGGTCTGAGGTAGAAATATATCCTTCAGCTAGGATATTTTTTGTAGTTTCTATTTATTGAGCCTCTTAATCTTACTGCTTGCTTCATTCCTTCTCCACTGCTTCTTCAGTTCTGGAGCTGTTGCTGCTTCTTCCTTAGCTTTTCCCAATGTACCTTTGCCACGTGGGTGACTACTTGCTTATTTTGCCACCTGTGGCAAAACAGTAACTCAAAATCTGAAGGACTTAGTCATGTGTGACTGACTTTGTGCAGGTATCATAAGAAGCCCTGAGAGAGACAATGGGGGAATTCTCTAAGCATCTCATGTACAGTGCTTGAATAGTGAAACATCCCACCTGTTTTTGCATCTCTTTTAATTGCCTAGGAAAAATAAGCAGCAGGAAGAAAGAAGCATCTCTTGAGGTGATAGAAAATAGAGATAATTGTTTTTATCTGAACTGCTCAGCAGCTTAGAGGCAAGGAAAGAATGTTTGAAGCCTTTGTTTGCTTCAAAATACAGAAAATGGGAGTAACTTAGCCTTTCCTTTTGATAAAGATTCATATACAAAAGTCAAGTTTATTTGTATAACACTCACTGCTAAGGTAATGATGGTTAGAAAGCATTTGATGTAAGTGTGAGGTCAGGGATAAAAGTGACTATCTGAACTTCAATAGGAGCAAATAAGGTAAGGAGAGAGAGAGAAATGCTGTTAGACCTTGGCCCATTCAAAGGGACTTCTTGGTGGTGGCTTTTCTGTTTGTTTTCTGCTCTGTGGTATGATGATATCTCCTGAATTCCAGGCTTTGCTGGAAAGTCAAGATATCAGAACTGTGTGGTGTCAGACATTCTGCAGACTTCCAGCATAACATGAATTGTGCATTACATCTCCATGTATTCCTTAGCTTTTTTTCTTCAGAATTCTCAGAGGAAAGTTTATGCAGGGTCAAAGTCATACTATTTGTTAGCTAGAGAAAGTATTGGGTAGTGTAGCTCTCACAGAAACTTTTCCACTTAGTATTGGTAAATGGTTTGGTTTACTTGGGGTTTCTTGGGGGGTGCATGTGTGTTTGGTTGGTTTTTGTTTGTTGGCTCTTTCTTGAAATCAATCGATGTGTGTTTGGTTGGTTTTTGTTTGTTTTTCTTGGCTCTTTCTTGAAATCAATCACAACAGTTTGTCAGTGCAAGGAACAGCTCTGAGGACTCTGCAAGGTGCTGTCCACCTTCTGAAGCAGGTTCTGAAATTATCTAGCAAACTGAAGTTCTTCAACTTGGTTTGAGTTTGCCTTGAGGGAGGAAGTTGCAGAAATGTTGAAAGTGATGTCTTTCTGTGCTCCTCAAATTGCTGATATGATAGTCGACCTGGAATCTGAAAGGTTTGAGATTCAGACTATTCTCAAATATTTAACATACATTTGAATTAAACATTGCAACAAAACAGTTTTCTCTTTAGCCAGTCCAGATATTGATTATATGACTTCAGGGTTTATTTAGAGTTTGTTGCCAACACTATTTTTTGGTTTGACAACCCATAGAAGGATCATGAAGTAAATTCTTCCTCCAGATTTCTTTCTAATGGTGGTCTGGAGGCCTTAAATTGTTGTTTGGTTTTTTTTCATATAGCCAAACTGGTTCAAATGCTTCTCCAGTTTTCCGTGTGCACTGCCTGCAGTGCATTAATTGTGTAATTAATGCTAAAATGGTTTTGTAGTAGTGTTTTACTGTGGAACGCACAGGGAATCACTAGATGGTGCTGCAGAGTAGATTTGCTTTGGGTTGTGTTTAATTAAATTCATGGAGCCCAATCGACAACCAGGCCATGGTGCCTGTGCTTGTGGGGTATCAAAAGCTCTTAATTTGACTTTACTCCACTTCTTTTCTTCTGTCGAAGACCACAGCAGGCCTTCTATTTAGTCCAGTGCCCACAAAATGAAGAGGTGCCAAGAATTTTTGACACTACTGTAGTTTTGTGCATGATTTAACCCTAGAATTGTGGTCATGCGGTTACTGAAACTTCTTACTTGGAGCACAAACCTTTACAAGACACTTCTGACACAAGTTTTACACCATATTCTGAAAGGAAAGGGTGTGTTTTTAAAAAAGCATGGAGATGAAATTCTTGGAATATTCACGCATCATTGCTTTATGACAAGATATGTGGCATCATGTCTTGTCCATGCCACAGTGTTTTGATGTCATCTGCTTCCAGTGACACAGAGAACTGCTGCCCTGAACCTCCTGAAACAGATTAATTCAGTAGTTTCATGAGAGGTGTTTTTTTTTTTTTCTTGTTTCATTATACTGGCACAGATAATGGTTGAGAGGTCAAGTCCAGGAGGGTGTTGTCCAGCATCATCTGTGATAACAGCTTATTTCAAAAACTTCCTTTATCTGTCCAGATGATTTGAATATTTATTAAGCAAATGAAGGGAAAAAAAAGTTCAGCTTCTGGTAGTGCTGGCTTGCTGCCTTCAAATATGCTTTTCAGATCATTTTACATATCTTTGAGCTAGGTATTGCACATAAATTCTCTCTATGCACTAGACATAAATTACGACTCTTTAGAGTGTAAAAGTTTTTAAGCTCCACCATCTGCACAGTCTGACCAAATATAACAGATCCAAAACCTGTTCAAAGGTTTTGTGTACTTTTTTCCTCTAAACTGTAGTATTTAGTATTGTCATTAGGAACAGATATTGAAAATTCTGGTTGGGAATGTGAGCTTCTGATTTGTGTGAGCTGAGTTAGGAATAGCTTTGGGGGGAAAAAAAAGAAGTAGGTATTAAATCCAGATCGATAGGGTTTTTCTTGTATAAAATGGTGTTAAAACTTTTTGCAACATAGGGTTTTATTTTATGCTTTTAAGTTTTGTTTACCTTTTGTGACATTGTAAAAACTCATTATCTTTGTCTCCCTCAATCTCTCCAGTAAAGCTGAGATAAGGCAGCCTAGGAATGAGGTGTTTATTTTGCTGTGTAGGAACAATATCTAAAGTATTTTTGTAATAAATGCAGCCCTTTAACTCTCAGTAATAGTCACTATTTGAACATTTTGGTAAGAACATTTATACTCAGTATGTAAGAGGATACTGGGATGTGCTCAGAAGGAATTATTCCTGGCCTAGATTTCCCAGAAATGCCTCTGAGGGCAGGTTTAGTGAAGATCTGGGAACCAGCTACCTTCATCAGTGACACAGATTATTAGATTTTCTTCCCCCTGCAGTTAAGATACTGTAACAGTTACCTGATAGGTAGTGGAAGTAGATTAACACAAGTGCCTTACCCAAAGGATGTTTCACACCTGAAGATTCATTGCAACCTTCTCCAAGCAGGCACCAAGTGCTTTGAGTCTGGGCTCATGGGTGTTTTCACTTGTTCTAGGCTGTATCTTCCATCCTATCAGTACTTTTACAAGACTTAAGCCAGGAAAGATATGGTTCAAGTGGGATTTCAATCTTTGGTCCATGAGTTGCCACCAGCAGAAAGTGACACCTAGAGAAGCTCATCTCCCATTCATGGCACTAGGTGGTACTGCAGAATCGGGAAACTCCCAAAGTGCCACTTCTGCCCAAGTACAGGAGGTGTGCAGAGAACTTTAAGCAACACTGGATATACTTCTTGAGCAGAAGGAAAGCTTAACTGGCATTTCAAAGATGTCTTTGTGCTGCTCTGTTTGTTTTCAGCTGATATACCTAGAGAAGCTCATCTCCCATTCATGGCACTAGGTGGTACTGCAGAATCGGGAAACTCCCAAAGTGCCACTTCTGCCCAAGTACAGGAGGTGTGCAGAGAACTTTAAGCAACACTGGATATACTTCTTGAGCAGAAGGAAAGCTTAACTGGCATTTCAAAGATGTCTTTGTGCTGCTCTGTTTGTTTTCAGCTGATATTGCCGCAGTAGAAGGAAAGCTTAACTGGCATTTCAAAAATGTCTTTGTGCTCCTCTGTTTGTTTGCAGCTGATACCCACGTGCCGCAGTGGTTTAGTATGGTTTAAAGTTACATCAGTGGACATGGTTGATGATTTTTATTTTTTTATTTTTTTTACTGGGAAAGGTGGTTTCACAGCCCTGTCAAGAGTGCAGGGACACTCTGGGCTTTGCCAGGCACTCTGTTCACTACTGCCCAGCTCAGTCTGCTGTCATTGGGAGCTCCTGGGTCAGTCCTACAAACCTGATGGTGAATTGGAACCACATGCTTTTACTTCATAAATAACTGGAAAAAGGTTATGATCTTTAAATTATCTACAGTGCAATATTTTGGCTGAAGTCTAGTTGGTGTGTTTTGTTTGATTTGATTTGGTTGGTTGGTTTTTTTAAAAAGGAGAATTTTTGCTTTTAGCTGTTTCAGCTGCAACTGTCACTGTAATCCAAAGGCTTTAATAGCTTCCTCACTCTTGCTGTGGCTCATTCTGGTGAGGATTTTTAGGATTTTTTTCTGCAATATCTCCTGAATCCTTTTTCTGCTCACTCTATCACAGTTGCATTTAATTTTGCAGATTCTCTCATTGGGCTTTATTGTTTCTGGACCTGTGGTGACAAAATAACACAATTTGCCTTTACTTCTTCTTTCTCTCTAAAAGTTTGCAAATCCAGTTTGGAATGTTGTAGTGTGGCTGTTGGGAGAAATGGTGGAGAAGAAGACTAGGAGCTTGGAAACAAATCAAGACACAGCTATAAGCATTGCCATGATCCTTATCACATGTGAGAGAATAATTCAAAATTAATCACTCAGTAAACAAAGTCAGCTACTTTTTTTCTATGTAAAAGTGTGGAAACAGCTGTTAAATATCCAATTTAATCAGGAAGGACAGAAATAGTATCTTACCTCAAAAGAGACTCCTTGATAGAGTGCACTGTGTGATAAACTGGAGCATAGCAATATCAGTTGAAAACATGGATAAGTCTTGGATTTTCTCTCATGATGTGACTTCTCTTAAGATGTGAATGTAATACTGCCTAGACCAAACCAGAGTTTGAGCATGGAGAAATTATACTCTTTCCTTTCTGCAGGATGTCTGGCTTGGTATAGTCCTAGGTAACCTGTTTTGCTCCCCCACTTAACTCTGCTACAATGCAAAAGACATTGAAGTGACTAATCTGACTGGAATTTTTACCTGTCTTGTGAGTGACCAGTTGATACAGTTTTGTTTGTCGTTGTGATATCTTGCCCACTTTTTCATGTGTGCCAAAGCTATTGTGTAGGTAATATAGAAAAAAAGTGATAAAAGTAATGGCATTATTATGCAGCAAAATGGATCTAAATTCCACAACAAAAGGTTGTAGTTTCTGCCTCACATTACTAGAAAATGAGGATTTGATTTATGATCTCTATAGCTTTCCAAGTAGAGCATTTTATAGACATGGCAGTGTTTGGTCAGTGTTTGGAGCAGGTCTCTGCAGTTAGGTGTATGCAGGTATCAGGTAGTGCCTGTGTTGTCTTCCCTTGATTCATGTTTCTAAAAAAAAATATTTATTGACTGAACTGAGTCAGACAAAGCAACACTTTTTGAATGCACACATGTAAATGTTTGGACATTTGTTTCGGGATTTTGTTGTATAGTGCCATGTGTTTGAGCCTTTCCTTTGTTTTTTTTGACATATGCCATCAAGAAGTGTTTCCTTTAGTGACTTTAAACTAAGCAGTGATGATGTTTTCTTGTCCTGTGGTATTATGTTTTCACTTTGCTTGTTGGTATGACACTCAGCTTCACAGCTAGTGTGGTTATGAAATCAAGCTCATCTCAAAACAAAGATGTTGCTACCTCTATTTCACATACAACAATTTCATTGAGGAGTATCCTTTTTTTTTTTTTTTAAAAAAGAATACTTGACTGCTGAGGTTTCAAAGTGCATAAATAGGAGAATCCTGAAGTGCTGATAATACAGAAGTGTTGGTCTGTTAATGTGATTGGAGAAAAGAATTGAGAGATTTTTAGTAACACTTTGGAGATTTTTCAAGCTAATAAAAATTTTTGTTTCAGTCCTTTCAGTAGTATCCAAACCAAAGTTAATTCCCCTGGATTAGGTCTGCACCAGAGAAATAAAGGTGTGTGGCTCCAGAACCAGTAACAGACCATGAGTTCAGAAGTATTTTTGTCACTTAGTAATTGAAGCCACAGGATATCTCTGTAAGAAATGAGTATTTTAATACTTCAATGAACACAGTTTTGAATACAGACTGAAGTAATTTCAGTGTGTATAAAGAAAATGACAATGATTTTTAAAAGCAAAATAAGAAAAAAAAAACCCCAAATCCCACCTCTTTTTTTTTCTAAGCCACTTGTTTTTAAAAGCAAAATAAGAAAAAAAAACCCCCAAATCCCACCTCTTTTTTTTTTTTTAAGCCACTTATGTCAACAGTGTTCTGTACTTTCAGCCACAAAGCCTAAAAACAAAAGTTCTCAACATCCACTAATGCAGATGTCTTCATTTGCACTCTAAATTATTGCTCTTAGGTTTGTCTCACTGAGAATTTTGCCTTTTAACTTTCACTTGAAGGCAGATTGCTTTTTTTTTTTAATATGAACTTTGGATTCTTTTCTGTTTGACTGGCAACTTTTCTCATTGATTTGTGCCTTTATTTGCTCAGCTACGGTAAGAGTTAGCCAGTTTTCCCCTTAGGTCTATTAAAAGACCATTATCACAGCATTTCCTCTTGAGGTCTTTGTACCCTTATCACATTTGCTATAAATTCATGAACTCCCATTTCACTGGAAGATATTTATGCCATATGGGCCATTTTCTTTTATAATCAAAATGTAAAGGTAAGTTCCAATGTTAAGTGCCCATTACAAACTTCTCCTGTAGATGAATGATCTCTGCAATTTTTGCAATTATTGCCTTAGAAGAAGTGACATCATGATAAAGACATTGCTTAGTAAGACAGAAAATGGCAGTAAAAGCAAAAAGCTTGAAGGGGATTTTTGCTTTTCTGATCCTTCAATTACTTTCTAAGCATAAAGTTAAATGTAATACACATTTTGATATATAACAGCACATGGAATGGCAGGGGAAAGGTCTACAGACAGCACAGACTCCCTAATTTGAAATCTGTGCTTTTACTCCAAAGGGTTGTAGTCTTGTAATATCTGAAAGTGAGCTGTGATACAAGACCTTCAAAAAACCCAAACCCCAAAACACAAAAATGGAAGAACTCAGGCAATGTTGTCCTGTCTTGGTGTCCTGTCAGGTATCAAGTGGCATTCTACAGCCCAGGAGGTGACATTTAAATATTGGCACCTTTAAACATTTACAAAAGCTTGTAAAAAATGTTTGACTCATCTGATTATTGAACACAGGAACTGTACTGTGTTATCTGACACCAAATTTTTCTGGGAAAGACACTGCAGTGCTTAGATCACCGAGGTGGACATTGTTTGCTTGGTCTTGGACCAAGAACTGCATTGGAAGAGGCTGGAGAGCAAATGTGACAAAAGACTAAATTACTAATTTGTTTTCCTCTTTTTTTGGGTGCCCATAAACCAGAAATCCTTTGGCTATTGCTGAAAAAGGAGAATTGCTTTGAACTAATTAGGAAGAAAAAAGTCTTCAAATAATTGTGTCCAATACGCAAAATTCAGTGCACTAACAATTCAGTTTTGTGAAAATAAAAGGGTTGCTAGAAAGCCATGAATTTTCAGATGCAACAAATGCCTTTGTTGCTGAAGCAGGAAACATTGGCTTGGGATTTAGAAGTGCTTGGTATGTTCTCAAGTGTAGAAAATTTGGTCTGTGATACTGTGGTATTATGCTTGCTGGGAAGAGAGAAAAGCCAATAAAGGAAAGAATAATAGTACATTGATCAACCCTTTATCACAGCAGGGTAACTAAATCTGCTGTCACCAAATATATCACACAGCCACTTGATTAAACTCATGTAATTTGCTGGGATGGATGCAAGAGTTTAGCTGTCATCAGCAGCTGTGGACAAAGGCAGATAAGGAACTTTGGAACTAGAAGAGCTTCCAGCTGAAAACTTTGAGTTTGCTTTTCAGAGGAGGAAGATGTTCCACTGTTTTTCTCTGTATCAATAGCACAAAGTATTGTCTCCTTGTGTTTTGTAAGTCACTAATACAACAGTAGAGAGGTTATTGGGTTCAGTCAGCCCCATTCAGGTATTGAATCAGCTGGGAGAAAAGGGGAGGTGTAACTGACCTCTCTAAAACTTTCCAGTTGACCTTTCATGCAGCACATCTGATTCCTGATTTATGGTTTCTGCTATGGTAAGAAATCCTTACTGGTATCTATAACGAGTCCAAATTCCTTTCTTTGTTAACAAATCAATGAATATCAGAGAATGAAGCATTAAGCTAAGTTTATAACTCTGCTGTACCTGTTTTATTTTGAGAAAATGTAGGGCAGATTTGTACTTTAACGTTTCACAATTCTTCCACTGAGATGATACCATTTCTAATTTGCCAGTGTTGACTGGGGTTTGAGTACCTTGGCAAACACTGCAAGATGAAGTCTCAGAGGATATGCAAAGAACCCCAGCTAGGTTGTATGTAAGCTTCAGTTTGCCCACTAGGAAAAAACAATGCATAAACATGACCATTTATGTACTGTACTAAGCATAAACACTGAGTCAAGGTGCTATACTTCTGGCACAGGATTTAAGGAGAAAATGCAAATATTTTGGCATAGAATTTGTACATCATTTCAAAAGAAAATGAAAGTGAGTTAAGCAGTTTTTGCTTATACATTTGTGTAGCTGAATGTTCTGTGGGATAATACATTGAGTCATATTTGCAGCATATTTACACCTTCTTTGTTATTTGGATTATTGTGTGGGATAGAAAGAGCCCAAAGTCCTGAAGGATGTATCTGGATTCAGGGAGTGTTTTGGGTAATGCAGAAATTAGTGGCTGTTCTTGAAATTTTTCTTCAGATCTCTGAAAATATGTACTAAATAGATCCAGATTTCTGCACTCTCTGAATGGAATAATTGATAACACTATTATAGTTCCTTTTGCAGTTGCATTTATAACTGCAAGGGCTCAGCTTCAGTAATCTGCTTAAGCTGTTTGCAGTGGGTTTGAATGAAGCCACACAGAAGTCCTTAAAAACATGATATTATTTTCCCTTGCAGAATTCGGGAAGGTGCCCTAAAGGATCTGGAAGTCAGTGTCAGTTTTGACACTGCAATTTCAGGAAATTGCTTTTTACACCTTGTTAAAAGTGACCTGCAAAGGTAGAACATGAGTAGCATTGCCAACACGTGGTGCAGTTTGTCTGCAGCTGGGTCCAAGTGGTGATTCAGTACTTCATTGCAGGGAGAAGGTGATGGAGTGGGGGAATAGCTGTGAACTATGGCAAAAGGCTCTACCTGGAGCCTCTTATAATTACACATATTGGTCTGGTTAGTCTCCTCAAATGCTAATAGATTAATCCATAGAGAGACAAAGAAAGAAGGACTGTTTCACTGGCTGGTGGAAAAGCTGGATACCCCTAATGAAAGACCATGATTCTTCAACTGCAAACTGCATTTAATGTGAGAGCCTTTAATATGATCAAAAGATCTGAAAATGAATGTTTCATTTCACCCAGAGACACCAGTACTGTCATCATGTGATTCCACTTCTTAGTTCCTCAGAAACTTTTGGCTGCTGCATGGTTTAATAAAATGCATCCTCTAAAGCAAGCTTTACCCAAAGACCTGAAAATAAGGATTTCTACTAATCACAGCACCCATAATCAGAGCACATTGTAATGGCTTTTCAGGATATGATGGTCCTTAGATGGTTAATATTCTAAACATGGCAAAATGATTCATTAGTAGATTGCAAAATGCAAGGAAAGATGGTTGAAAAAGATTTGTAGCTTTCTAGCTGAATGAAAATACTGATGTTTGTAACAGTAATGGTATACTTGACCTCTCTTCAAATAGACTAAATTTTAATTAAGAATTCATTTTGAACTTCACTGCCTCTTGATGGAAAATGCAAGTATTTTATCTGAAAACTTGCTTGCTATTTTCCCTGCTGCTTTCATGATCTCTGTAACAAGGACATGTTTAAAAAGCTGAAGGAAGGCAAAACCTGAAAGAATTCAGATGTACCAAAGAAAAAGCTCTTTTTTATTTTTTTATTTTTCAATCCTTTCTTATTCTTTTGGGGTTTTTTTAAACAATATAACTGCAGAAAATGGTAGCCTTTCTGCCTGGGGTGACTTTCTGATTTCATTCCACAACATTACAACATTCTTCTAAAGTTTAACATTCATGGAATTGAGTAGCATCTGAGAGATGATCTCTGTTGATGGCTACAACCAGCCTCAAATGCTGGAGGTGGTGAATCCAGAAGTGTAGCATCTGTTCTGCAAGCCAAAAGAGAAGGTGCCAGATCAGGGTTGTGGAATTTTGCACAGGTATGATTTATATATACAAGACGAATTCTTGGTGTGAGAGATTTTTTGTTGTGCTTTTCATCAGAATTTTGGTGGTGTTGACCTATAATGCTAGGCCTTCAATTCAAACTAAGGGTCTCCAGCAGGTTGTTATGGTTTTGCCAGTTGGTGGTTTAAGGCATCTTATTTGCTAAGATGGCATTTCCAACTGGCCACAAACTCTTAGATTCTGTCAGCCTGGTGGGTGTTGTCAACATCGACGCTGTTTTCACTGGATACAGGATGACAGCTTACAGGGCAGGTTTTGCCCAGGGATGAATTATTTTCTGTCATTTAAAGTCCCCCAAGACATTTAGCTGGCAGCAGTGTTTGAAGTTTCTCTCTTCTGCTATTAAACATGCTGAATTTGGACCTCAGCTGCAGCAAAAGAGACTATTCCACCACTGCACTGAAATGGTGTAAATCTACACTAGCTGAGAATGTGTAAGCTGCTGTGTGTGAGGCTTTGTCCAACTAGAATTAGCTGCTCAGATGTTTTGACATGATTAAGACATCCTCAAAAAATTGTGCATGCATTTGGAACAGGGAAACTCACTGAATTCCCTTTTTTGTACTACTGTTGTCATATCTGGGGAAGAAAAACCTCAATTTCTGTTCCATACCTGCTAGACCTTGTTTTAAAAAGAGGTAAGACTAGGAAAGATTGAGTAAGATCTGTGTTTTATTTCTTCCACTGCCACTACTAGTGAACTTTAGCACATGGAAGATGAGTCGTCTTTAAGGTCTCCACACTTTGTGAACAATGTACTGTTAATGTACCTGTACCTCCTGCATCAATAATTTGAAACAAGCCTAATGTTAATGAAGTAATTTCCTTCAGTTTCTGCCTTCACTTTCTTACCTTCAGTAAATAAGAGGTGATCTCGTCCATTGCCTAATTTGGCAGTTTTCATATTGAGTGTAGCAAGATCTGAGGCACTTGCTAGCTTTTTTTTTTTTAGAGCTTCCCTTGAACCAGCTCACAGAAAGCTGCATGTGATGCTGCAAGCAGGAGGGATGTGCCTCCAGCCAGGCAGGGGGGCTGTCCTGGATGACTTGGATTAATGGAATGTTCTTCCATCTGTTTTATTTTATTCCTTTGCCCTTACAGCTGGAAGCAGCATCCAAACAGTTCCATCTAGAGTATAAGGGGACAGAAATAATTGGAGTGTGTCTTTAGTCTTATCAGAAAATAACGTGAAGGAAAGTTTTACTTTGTATCTATCCTGTACAGGTAGTGAAGTACAGCTCTGGAAACAAAGCAAAAATAATTTGAGTCTGTCGTTCTATCCTAGAATAAGTGATTAAAATAGAGCAGCTCGAAATTCCAGTGGTGTACAGTGCATTGCATTTGAAGGATGCAAAATACTCAGGTAATTTTCCAGGGAACTTTGAAGTGGTGTTGAAACAGATTAAAAAATTTAATCTGCCTCTTTATTAATTTGTTCAGCATTATCTTGTATTTTTTGAGCGTAAGCACAAAGGATCTCTGACTTGGAGGAAGATGTTTATGATTCTCCCCAGCCCAAAAAGGGTTTGTGAAATTAAACAGGAACAGGTGATAAAATCTGGGTGTTAGTAACCTTGCTTTTTATGCTGGAACATTATCAAAATCTTTGCCAAAGCTTTTCCAAGGCTTTAATGTCACTCTGAGTGGTTTATGGCATTGCAGGACATAACTGGACAGCTCTTTAATGAATAGCTCAGTGATCAAGAATTCAGCCAGGATGTAAGTTGAATTTCTGCTCAGTCCAAAGGAAGCACTAAGCTGTCAGGAGTCTCTGACCCTTGTGGGGTCAAGGAGAGCAGGCAGGTGCAAGGATAATGCTGTGCTTTACAGTGTGGGCATTCACTTGGCAGGAAATGGGAGAGTTTGTCCTGCTGCACGAAGCATTCAGGCATTGAGATCAAAATGGGAGGTTTCAGTATAGCTTTGCTACAAGTGCCTAACTAAAGGGAGGAATTAAGGCTGTGAATCACTAATGGTGGTAAGTAGCTAATCTGCAGAGAGATGGCTCAGGCTGTGTTTTTGTCAGTGGTTTTGGACAGCTCATCTAGGCTGTTCTGTTGCATCCAGTTCTTGTCCCATGTTGAACTGCTTGGATGAGGCACTTGAGACAATGTGTTTTGCAGCACCTTAGCCTGATGCTGTTCTGTCACAGTTCTCTGTTTCTGGGTGTATTGCTGAGCACTGCACAGGATGCCTTGTACAGTGTCTCTTATTAATGCTTTCTGCCTGGAAAGCCCATAAAGATTTTAATGTTTTTTCCCAAGGACAAAATGGGCCATGCAATCACTCTTGTTGGCTTTGGTGTTCTTGCAGCTATTTTTGGTTCTCTGCCCTTCTCTGAAGGAGCACATGGCAGGAGGGGAGGAAATATCTGCCCAAAACTTTGAGCTGTGAGCTGGTAGAAGTGAATATATTCCTAGGAGAGTGTAATGCAGTGACTTTCAAGGAAGCAGGAGCCTCCAACAAATCTGGGAAAGACAAGAGGGAGTGTTGGAATATTTATTTGTAGGAGGTCAGGGGGAGGTAGGAATAAGAACTACCACTAGTAATTTTCCCAGATGTAATCTATTGGGTGCTTATCCCTCAGCATTTTGAGTGCTTAGGACTCTATAAAATCCCCAGTTCCAGCACAATAGAGCTATGGCTCCATTTGGAGAACCAAATGGCACTTTAGGGAAACATATTTTGCAGGCAGTTCCTAGAATTACAATTAATTAGTGGGAAAGACATAGCTATGGAATGTGGACCATTCATTGCCATATCAATGAAAAACTCCAGGCTCCAATATGTACTCTGCAAAACCCTGGTGTAATTAGAGCTTAATGATTTTTCTCATTTGAATTATTCCTTTCTAACTTTCTTGATCCTCCTAACCAGTCCAACCATTTATTACAGGCAAAGTCTAAGGCAGGACTGAGGTGATGGTTTTGCTGCATAAATAGATATCTGCCTATGTACAGGGAGATGAATATGTTGTGAATACAGTTAGTTTTTGTTGTGTCAGCAGAAGCTTTACCATCAAATCACTTGCCAAACTAGACACTACAGAAGCTCAAATGGAATTCTGAGCCAAAGAATAAAAGGTGTAAAAAGTAGTAGGAAAGGTGTTTATCAAAAACAACATCAGGTTTTGATTCAAGGACCACCAAAGTTCTCATTCTTCTCATTCTGTTCTGTGGCTTTTAGGTTCAGGATTTTTCCTACAGCATTGTCTTGATGGACTGTTATAACTTTTGTAGAGTTTGAATATCTAGTGCAGCTGTATGAACTCAACTGAACTGTCTGGGAAACAAAAAGAATCAAGAAGATATTCTGAACAGGAGCCACATTTTTTTGTCTGAGATTTTATGGTTTTTTTAATGTCTTGCTTATACTTGGAGAGAAGGGACCTTACTGGGTTTGTTTGGTGCTTTTTCCCTCTCCATACATAAAAGAAAAATTCCTACTAAAGCTGACAGTGTGGTGCAGTCCTGAAGGATGCTTGTCAGTGGGTAGGGTGTGAAAGCACTACACTAAGCTGTATTTATTCTACTTGGGGAACATAATGTGCTGTGTAGAGCAGTGCCCTGCATTGCTGGGGACTAGTCTTTGCCTGCCTGTCACTCTCCAGTTGAGGGAGACCCATTTTGTTCTGCAGTTATCAAGTCCTGAAAGGATGATATTTGCTTTCTTACCCTGCTTTGCTGCAGCACTACCTTAACAACTCAGTGAGGAAGTAGGACCCCTCCATCCAAAGGAGAGAACAGACAGATGGTGCCTGCCCTGAAGAGCTTACAGTCTGTTTCCTAAGCCTGCACTAGTGTTTCCAGAACACTTAAAAGGATTCCTTGGTCACACTATTTTGCAAGCAGTTGTGCCAGCTCCCCCTGTCCAGGGGGCAGGCAGCTGTGGTGGGCTTGCTCAGCCTGCCCAAATCTGTCTGTCTGTCTGGAGCTGTGCCATGAGGAGCAGCTGCCCCAGCTCTTCCTTATGCTCTCAGCTCTGCTTCCCTGAGCAGCAATGCTCCCAGCACCTGGGGATGACTCTTCTCCCTTGTGTCCCTCAGGCCAGAGTGGGCAGGAG
>NW_008691179.1:35420-58032 GCF_000695815.1 Acanthisitta chloris | reverse complement strand
TTCTGTGGACCTTGAAGTCATTCAGCTTGAGGGTGTTTAAGCTTTCCTGTTAGAACTAATCCATAACATCAAACCGAAAAGTAACTTCTTTCATTTATGGGATAAATACTGTAAGTCTATTTGAAGTCATAGGGAATGAAACATCCTTTGGGGCTATGAACCAAAGTATTCACATGCCACAAAAACAGTAGAGGACAGTAGGGATTGCATTTAACCTTCTCTGTACAGAACATTTTGCTCTCCTTTCTGTCTCTTAGCAGAACAGACTGAGCATTTCAAAACTGCTTGTGTTTTCTCATTGTATCATGAGTAATTTGTGGTTGTTGTTTGTGGAAAAGAAAATATTGCTTTGGTTTAGGCTAGATGTCCACACTCTGTACTGTGTTTTCACCTGTGTTTTCACCTGTGACAGATGGTTCAGATGGTGCTAGACTTTAGTTCCCTTGCTTTGCATGTCCTTGCTCAAGTCTGCTGTAGAAACAGTTAACAAAAATATAAACCACCAGAAGCAATGCAATGCTAATGGATGGAATCATCTGTTGCTTGCTGAATTAGTTATGTTAAGCAACTTGAGCTTTGGTGTTAACAAATTCACTTAATCATAGTAAATAATGAGGATTATAATTGAAATTATGACCCTTTGTCTCTTGCAGAGATACTAAGTTGTGCCAAGTTTGCTTCATACCTGCTAAATCAGTGCTGATCAATGACTGGCAATGGCCAGACATAATAAGGTATTTTCACCTCTTCAAAACTCTAGAGGAAGGAAAGTCAGTTCTAACATGCTTGGAGGATCTGAGAAAGAGTATGTGAAAGTTCTCTGCTATGGAGAAAGGTGGAAAGTGATTACAATTAAAACTAGGGAAAAGTTAGTGTGTGTTGCTCATGCAAATATCGAGTGGCCAATAAAGATAGTTCTGAACCCAAACTGGTTAATTATAGTTTATTTTTGGGCTTTTTGGGAAGCAATGGAAAAAGCCAAGGAAGGATTGATAATTCTTACTATAAAAAAGACTTTGAGAGAGATGTTATGAAACATTTCAGGGCAGTTGTAGACTGGGGGCATGCTGGAGCTGCTTCTAGTTTAGTTAAGTGCCTCGGGCAGAGATTTGTTTCCCTGCAGAAAGTGAATGTTAGAGGAAGAGCTCTAAGCTATCCACTAGTGAGATATGAAGCACTAGGAGTGATTGCCAAACCTGACTTGCAATGAATCTACTCTGGTGCCTGTGATATCTCTTTAGATATGCTTGGTCTTGTCTGTGATAGGCATAAACTTTTCTGATGAGTATAAGGAATGCCTGTGAATAAGGAGAGGCCTCGTGTTGCAAAGGAAATGCAGTGACAAGAAGCAAATAGCTCTTTCAGTCTGGTGAGATGGAACAGCTGGAGGTGCAACCAGCAGCTGGGTGCCATTGGAACTGGCCTCTGTACACATTAAAGCAGGATCCTGGGGGCAATCCAGAACAGTGGCAGAAGCCCATGGAAATTATTATTCATTTTTAAGCCTGAGCATAGAAGCCCCAATTTTACCCTGGGACCCCACTGTGGTAGTTTCTATTTAAGTGCAGAACATAAAGAGATTTTCTTTTGGATAAGATCACCATGCTCCTGTTGTGAAATAGTTCTGGTTTGTATTGCAGCATGAATATAATTGTGATTTATTTAGCATTTACACTGATTGCAAACAGGTTGAGCCCCACTTTTCCATGCAGCTGGAAAACACAGAATGAGTGATAATTGTCTAAACAGTGTGGTGAGAAGGCAAGGAGAGCAAGCAAGATGGAGCAAACTGCAGAAAGAATCACTGCAGCCAGTTGGAAAGGATGTCAGGTCAATTTGTTTCTAAGAAAGGTTTGGACCAGGGTCTGCACCTTGATTCATGTGAGCAGTTTGTTCAGACCAACTGGTGAAAGCTGCTGTGAAACTATAATTTCCTGTTGTGCATAAATTGTTGTCACCTTTACATTGTGCCTAATGAAGGTTGTTCATATTGACATGTGCAAAATCAGGCATAAAACTTGGACCAGTTCTTGTTAGTAGAAGCTGTAAGTGAATTATGAGAAAATTGCTTAAGAGGAGAGCAAGAAGGGCCAAGCCCCACATTATTGCTACTCCTATAAAATCTCATTGTTCCCCTGGACAATACCAAGTTAGAAAACCACAGTATTACAGTATTTATAAACAATTAGAAGTAATCAAATACTCTCCTTTTGGTTTGCTTTAGATTGCTTTGTAATTAACTCATGTGCTTTCCTGAAACCATTTTTATGTTGTCATAATGGCTTTGGCTACAGAATGAGGTCACCAGCTAAATGATTGCCTAACCACAGAGACCTTTACTGATCTTTTAGGAAGCTCTGCATTACCTTAGACTGAAAAATTTTGCTGCTGGTACTATCTGGTGCACAGCAACACTTACTAAATATTCATATTGCATTAAAACCATGATAATGAAATTCCAAATACAAGTATTCATTTCTGTGTTGACAATACTGTGTGACAGTTGCAGGAACAGGTTGGGTTTTTTAAAATTTCTTTTTAATAACCTAGTTCAGCAATCTACTGAGAAGGCATTTAAGTCTCACTCAGGTGGATGCTGAAGCTCCATAAATGTGATGTATACCAGCTGAGGATTTGTTCTTGTGGCACTTAAGATATAGTTACATGTTTTCTGGAATTGAAACCATGGATGACTACATCTCATTCAGGCAGTTAAGGGTGCACAGAACATTTCAAGGGGGTTAAAGTGAGGGTGGGGTTGGTGATGGCTGTTAGTGATTCCAGAGGAAAATAGAAGCACACACAAACACAGAAACAGACTTAGCCTCTGGAGGCAAAAATCCTTTAATAATTAAACTTTTATCACTGGAGGTGTTTGATACCATTAGTAAATCTTTTTTTTTCCCCACTGGAGGAATGCAGTGGTCTATAAAGCAATTACAATTCAGAAGCATCATTTCCTTTAATAGCCTGTAACATTGTCATTGGGTTTTGCTCAGTCTGAACAGTGTACTTTTAATTAGCTCATGTAGTACCTGATTGGGTTGTGTTATAAATAAACATCAAAGCTAGAGGTCACCAAATGAAGTCCATTCCACTGTGATGTGCTTGTTTGTTTTATTACTCGTATCCTGCCTTGTTTCTTTGACAGCAGGTCATTTATTATATTTCCATAGCTGAGTAGTTTTTTATGGTAGAAGACAATGTAGGAATCTGTTTGTTTGTTGAGTGGTTTTTTGGGTGGATGGGGGAGTAGGAGAGGAGGGGAGAAATCCAACCACAAACCTTTACAGCTTACATCAACAAAAATGTTTCCTTTGATTCAGATTTTAGGGAATATATTTGATTAGATCTTACTACTTCTTTGAAATGTGAGAAGTGAAGACTTGTTTACTGAGTTGTCAACAACAGGATGTTCCCTGTTGCCTGTTTGGATTTCAGGTGTGCATTGCCAACCTGCTCCATCCTTCAGAAGGATAACAAATGATGGCAAGGACTGCCAGGCTTTTCTGTGCAGCCTCCTCACACCCATGAAGCTTATTTGAGCTCAGATCATTTGGGTATTCCTGGAAGCTTTGGCTGAGAAAGTTCCCAGGAGCTCCTTTGAAACAGCAAGATTTTAAAGTTGACCTGTTGTCTCCTGGGAGCAAATAGTATCCTATATGTATCCTATATGTAAGAACTTTGTGGTGCCAATTTGCATAAGGATGTTAGTTCAGAAGTGACTTAAAAACAATATTCAGCAGTAAAAGTCACGAGGAGCTCTGTGTGTTCTGAGGGTGTTTGGTTGCTGAAGGTGGCAGGAATATTCAGGAGATGTGTCTGTGATCCTGCTGACAAACCTTGTCATCTTCTGAATATTATGATAAGAACTGAAAATTATTTTTTTCAGTCTAAAATAAATTAGCTTTTATTCTAAAAAATAAAGAAGAAACAGAGAACCTGGCAGGGAAAGTAATGCCTTTACTCTTAACAGTCCTGTAAGACTCTAACTATTCCTTAAGCAATGAATTCCTTTTCATGTCTGTGGAACAGATGCAGCAAGGTGTCTGCATGATTTATAGGCTGCTTGCCTGACAATTCCGAGGTAGTTAGTTGGTTTTATACATTGTTGTCACAGCATTTTGTGAATATATTATCAGTTGCTGAAGTTTCTGTTCTCTTTGGGTTTTAATGTTGTGAAGTTTCTGAGAGGACAGAGAGGAATAAGATGCTGAAGGAAGTAGGAGAGTAGCATTGTCAGAACTGTCAGGATGACACAGTTCTATTTCCAAAAGCAGCTTAGCTTGCCTAGATGTCAGGAGACAAATAAGTTTCTGAAATCAGGTTCCTGAGCACCTAAATCATTCTTGACAGAGTTTAAAATTTCTGCATTTTGAATGTACTTCAGACCCCTCCTTGCACCTGGGGTAAGTCTAGTTCTTTGTGCTGATCTGTATAAAACCTCATTGACTTCAATAGAAGTTATTTTCTTGTGTAATTAGATGTGTAAGCAAACATCACAAAGACTGTGTTGCACATGGCATGTTCGACCTCAGAAGTGTTTTCTTTGGCTGTCAGGTTCCCTTCTGAATTTTCATACATGTAACAGTTGATGGTCAATGCAATAATAATGCCTGAGGCACACAGTGTTTGCTGAGTTGGCTTCTATTGAGTTCACCAGGAGGTTTGATAATCCAATCCCATCCTTTTTAATGTGCTTCATGTTTCCAAACAACAAATCCACAGTCATCTGGATGTTGTTGTGGTCAAGTACAGAATTGTAGCTATGTAAGAGTAGGTTTAGGCCCATATGAAATCTTAGCAGCTCCAAGGCTTGTCCCATGTCAGGGCAGAATCACATGCTGAGTGATGGATTTTCTCAAATGTTGTAGATATTACATTCCTTATCAGATGATATACCAAACCCTCCTGGCTCAGCTCCTTGGCTTCAGCTGCTGTTTCTTTCTATCCCAAAGCCTCCTGAAATAGGTTTTATTGAATTGAGTGGGATTTACTCAATGCAGGAGGTGATTACCTGGCAAAATACTGTTCAAATCATGACTGTGTTTATTTCTGCCCTGGGTGCATTGAGTAGTGTGTAGCTGTGCCCTTGAGGCTGCCCATAAGGATGCTGACTGTGAAGAACCATGGCAGTAGTAGAGTGTGTGGGTAATGGGAATGTGTGACTGATGTTGCCTTGGAAGTGAACTGGTTTTGCTGTCAGGTACAGGAGCCAAGGGAAGTCGATCCCAATTGCGTAATTCCTGTATATCATAGTGGATTCAGGACTGAAAATCTAGTGAGATTCAGTTTTCTGGAGTACTTGAAAGTTTAAATTATCCAGGTTCTGCTTTCCAAGACATGGGTGACAATCTCTGTGGTGTTTGCTCTGTGCTAAAAAAAATGAATACTGACCACAAGATATTATCTGCTAGAATATAACTTTTTTTCCTTGGACCTTTTGTCACTCTAGTTTTAGACCTTTCTCACCTGAAATATCCTGAATGACACAAACAAGGTGTTTGGTTTGCATTCTCTCCTTGTTCACCATCACCTACAGGTGATGCAGTTTGGAAAAGCACATTAAACTTATTGACAGTATTCCTTTTAACTGAGCTTGATGTGTCTAATGATAAATGCTGCTTTGCTCTCACTAGATTAGATTCTTGGTCTCTTTTTAGGTCTTCTGTATCCTAAAAGAAGAAATAAGTATGCAGTAAACAATCAAGGCAAATGAATGAGGAAGCTAAGGTGGTTTGCCAGACTAAGTTGTGACCCTTCAGGTATTGTGAAGTTAAGGAAAGGATAACAGAAAAAGGATGTCCTGTTTCTGCTGTTTTGAAATGTTTCCAGGCCTATGATAGGAGGTTATTTTCAAGACTGAATATGATTTGTGCTGTGTTATTGCAGAGGTCAGAGTTCAACATTGTTTAATAGCCAAATTTCCCATTGACCTCAAAGAGAGCTTTGTAGGAGAAAGGACTGTGAGATTCAGCCCACAGTGATTTCTGTTCTTTTTTAATAAGGAAAAGTCTTGGCTGGCTAAAACTGTGCATTCTGATGAGAGACTGGTTCATCATTTACAGAGTAAATGTACTGTTTAATATTAAAGACATGATTCAGCCTTTTAGTAGCAAAGTTCTTTCAGGTTATTAAACTAGCATTATAATTTCTGTTCTTCTGGTGTCACAGATGAAGTTCTGCAGGATAGTTGTGACCAATTAGCAGTAGGTTGAGCCTTAAAAAGGCTCATTTTAATCACTTCTCACTATCCAGTTTTCCGTTTTCCGGTGTTGGATGAAGATTTGACACTCAGATTATCAAATGACTGAGTCTTTCTCAGCTTTTTAAGAATACTGCTAAGCAGGATTCTTAGCAGTGGTAAGGTCTCCTCTCCCTGATGTCTGAAGACAGTGCTCATTTCTTACATATGTTTTTCCATCAGTGTGTGATGCTTAGTGATACACACAGGTGACTTCAGCTGAGCAGGGACCCAGTAACATTTGGGAAAGATGCTCTTTTAGAGCAAGTTTGTAGTCTAGATAGACCAGAACACATCTCTGCATGCTGGAATTTTAATCAGCTAGAAAGGACAAAGGGCTTAAGTTAAACTGGTAGTTGACAAACATGTATGATTAGGAGATATTAAATAATAATTTAATATTCTAACTATGTACTTCTGTGTGTTAGTATTTTTTTCTACATACTTCCATACTTTACAACACTTATTTTAAAATGTTGCTTTTCTACAAGCTTAGATTATAATTAGTAGCAAATAGAGTGGCACAGATCATTGTAAATATCAGAATATGTAGACAAAACCAAGATATTTGTCAGATTGGAAAATAGCATTTTATTTCAGAAGAGAGGGTTTGACTGATGTTCAGGGCTGCTTGCAGGGTAAGAAAGGCTATTGGTTTTGGTTTCTGAATCCAGAAATTAGCCAGGCTTCCTCCCCTTACAGCTGTGACAAATGTTTCTTACAGCAATGCTAGTGGGAATAGGCTATTTACAGATCATGTGAAAAATGATAAATCACTTTTTGATAGTAGAGCTAGAGAAATATTAAGCCAAAAAGGAAAATGGATATTTATGATGGTTCCAAGGATGCTTTTAATAGCTGTCTGTTCCACTTTGCCCCTGCTGTCTAGTCTCCAGCATGCTATGAAATCATGGGGGATTTTTGTGATAGAAGTGTCGTTCTGAATTAAGAGATTCCTGCATGGTTTGTGGCTGCCTGGTGCCTGGACTCTTCATGTCCTAATGCCTCACCCTTCAGTGCTTGATGGCTTGACAAGCCATATGTCTGTTTGCCTGTATCTATTTGAGTGGTCCCTCTTTTCCCCTCTTGGTATTGTATTGGTTTCTTTTAGAGGTTTGTTACAAACGTTATAAATAGGATCAAATTATTTAACAAACACAAGCCCAGAGCTGCATTTTTTTTTTTCAAGGAGGCTAGTAGGAATTTACCTGCAGTCCATAAGCTTGGCTATCTCCCTACCTGAGGTGTGATAACAGCCTCCTGTGTCTCTTCTGCCCTGGGAGAGCCTCAGCTGAAATGTCTGCAAAAGCATTAAACAGCCTGTGCGTGTGCATCTGCTTGGGCTGCCACTTCCACTAAATGTTTCTCCCCTTTTCCTGTGGTCTTTGCTATGGTAGATTGCCTGCAAGGCTTCATTCTGAGTCTGGGCCCTCAGCCAAAACAAAAGCCAGAGACACATCAAAGGACTTGCTCACTGGATCACCAAATACTACACTTAATTAGAACAAAGTCTGTCTTCTGAAACCCTAGGCTGGGTATGGAAAATATTGTGTATGTAGGAGAAATTTGGGAATCCTGGGGGGAAAAAACGTAATTGTGTTGGATGAACACATGTGGCTGCCTAGCTTAGGAAAGGGCATTTTGGGAGTAACATGTTTGAGAAAGGCCTTCAGCCACTCCAGCTAGATTAATGGAAAAGATGATAATTGCAAAAGGAAGTGGAATTTATATTGTGAATAATGCCAAACCCAAGGTGTTGACAATAAAGCCTGAGAAGTGCAAGCAAGAGGTGATTTTTATAGAGCCTGACTGAGAACCAATTTGAACTGGGAGCAGTGAGCTCTCAGAGGACTTTGTGGGACAGAAATTAAAAAGGAAGATGGAATGGGCAAGTGGTCTGTTGGTCTGTTAGACTTGGTGTGCATCCTCTGCTCTGAACCAGGATGGCACAGGCAGTGTGTAGAGGTGGGAGTGAGTGGGGCAGGGCAGGGTGTTCCCACCTCAGCCCAGGAGAGTTCTTTGGAGCAGTGGTGGAGCCTGCAGAGACTGCAGCTGTATCGAGAGAAAGCACCATAAAGACAGCAACATGGTGTTGTGCACTTCTTAGAAATAATTGCAACCATTTAATCTGGAAAGAAACCCAGACATAACCTGTCCAGGAGAATCAAGAAGGGGAAATCTTAAAGAGTTTTAAAGTAGAAACAGAAATAGAAATCCAGTTCTTGAGAGTTTTCTGTTGTGTGACTTACTCATTGACTCACAACACTGTATTAATTCTCCAAAAGTCCTTTTGGGAGGGAAGGTGATGTAATATATCTGCAATCACTTGTCTCTGTCGTTACAAAATAAATTGCCAGGAACATTTAGAAGAAGCCTGGCTGGTTGTGGGGTAATACTATTCTGGGTAGGTTTGAGGCTCTGGTGTCAGCCAACACTTGAGCTATGTACTAGCTTGTTTTGTTCAGTGTTGGTAAGTTGATGTCAGGCAGCAAACTGGGCTGGGATCTGTGAGACTTAGCTCTGAGAGATTACTGAGCAGCATGGAAGCCTGGAAAAAAAAGGTGTCTCAATGCTGAACAAAAGACAAATCTCAGTGATGCTCTCTGCTTATGTAATTGGAGATTTAACAAGCTCAGGATCTGCCCCTTCAAGACTAGGTGTGAATTGCATCCTCAGAAATGTTAGAAAATTAATCTGCTCACCAACGAGATTGTCTGCTCTTGATTAGTGTGTGCATTGAGCTGTTCTGTCACTCTCCTAATCTATCTCCTCCTCTGTGTGAAACACTGCACCAGATCGAACTGTTGACTGCAAACAAATTGTCAGGCAAATGTGTACCGAAAGCAAACACAAAAGGTTGTGAGCATCAGTCTTGATTCTCAACTTGCCTAAATATTTGTGAAACACTTTTTCTAATTATCTTCCCAGTGCTGGTAGAAATGTAAAAGGCTCCTGAAGATACTTAGCAGAGAGTCTGATATCTACAGATTCTGCTTATGCCTTTTGTTTTGCTCATCTCTCTGTTCATAAAAATTACTCATCTGTCCTTTTTTCTTTCCCAGATGTTTCCATTTCATATCTAAATTTTAATATTTATTTTTATTCTCCTCTGCAGAGTGCAGAGCCCCTAATATCTTAAACTAGCACACTTTGATAGGAGGTGAAACATTTTTCCACAGAAGAGCAGTGTATGTATTGATGGCACTGAGGGGGATTTAGCACTCTGTAGCACTACAATACAGACACATAATCTTCCCAAAGTCAGAGACTCATCCTTATATTGGATGTTCTTGTATAGTACTGAACTGTTACTACTGAACCCCAGAAAAAAGCAGCTTTTACCTGCTAAGGTATAACTTCAGACAGTCTGAGATCAAACTGAAGTCAAACTACATTTCATTTATACAGTTCATATATGTTCACAATATTTCTTTGGAGGCAGTTTTTAAACATGATGATACAAAAATATTTGTGATAAATTACTTTTTCAGCATGTGCTATGAATTTGACTGTGCTCTAGCCACAGAGCACATGAGTTTGCTGCATTCCTTAAGGTCACAGATCTATATTTGATACTTTACACTGAAGATGGAGGCTGTTGCCTTAAAGCTTTTTGTGTGTTTGGAGGAATGAGCCAGACTCCTTGCTCAGCTCCAGCCTTCCTGGGGAAACACAGGAAGAAATATTCTAAATAGAGAACATATCTAGGCATCTTATAATATGGGTGGAGACTGATGCAATTCTCAAAAGTATCACTATGGAGTGCCCAATTTCTTTTTTTAATGGCCTGGGTTTTTTTGTTGGGTTTTTTTTTGGACCTACATTCCCACCTGTGAAATGATCAGCTGCCTGTCATGCCTTACAAGAATGTTAAAAGGGAAAATACACCATCAGGCCTCTATATCAAAATATTCCCCCACAGAAGATTTACCATTTCTCAATTTGAAACATATTCCTGGGGAAATGTTGCTAATGTCACCATCACTCACAGTGAGGAATATTTCTGGTGTGCAAGATGAGGAGAAGGTTTCTTTTTGTGTGAGTGTATGTAGATTACAAAGCCGTGCTGTAATTCAGGTCTAAAAGATTATTACAGAACATTCAAGATTGAGAAGAAAATATTAAGCCTTAAATTACCTTTTGAGATCAGTTCTTCCCAGGAGAGCACAGCACTGCTGCACAGTGCAGAGGGTCTGTTCCATCCTGCTCCTGCTGACTTTCTCTCCATGGCAGTTTGCTGAGTGCACTTCCCTGTTGTTTATAGACTTCTACTGCAAGACACTGATTTTTCAGATTTAAATGTACAGCTAAGCAGCCTGCTCTGATTAAATAATTATTTTCCCTAAGGGTATTTCTCTTTGGTACTTCAAGAAGGATTTAAATGTCTCCTAACCTGCTAGTAATGCACATGTGGTATCATCATGCTTAAAACCCCATGTTAACAAATCTGTGTTGGCTGGAGGTTAGGCTTTTGCAGTTAGCTGTCAAGTGTTTTGGGATGTCTTTCGTGACTCACTTGTGGGTTTGCAGCTCAGATTACACAGTATCTCAAATGTGTGCTGTGAATTTTAATTCCTTTATGCTCTTCCTATCATGGGTGTGGAAAAGAGAACCAGAGCAAGGAAATAGCAGTAAGACACTGTTGTATGCAAACATGCTTATGAGTAATGTGATGTGAAATTGCTACAGATTTTGCAAGATAAATCATAGAATCAACAGGGTTAGTCAAGACCTAAGAGCATCAAGTCCAACCCTTCGTGGGAATGGTCTCAGTGCACTCAGCACTGGACAGGAACAAAGTGGAGAGGAGCTGGAGCTCAAGGGCTGCAAGACATGAAGCAAAGTGATGATCAGGTTTATAACTGTGCTCTTTTCTAAGTCAGTATATGCTGCCCTGTGGTGTGGATGTGTTGGTGTGAGAGTCTACAGGTGTCTGCCATGAACCTGCCCCTCGTTCCCATTGCTGTTGGGTGCAGCCTCTGCCCGTTGCCTCTCCTGAGCACCAGTTCAGGCAGCTAGCAGTGCTGTCAGCCTCTGCAAGGGAGGAAAATCTGTGCCACAAACCAGGCATCCAAAGGGAAAATTTGAAAAGGGCAGTTTTAATGAACACTCGTTGTTTCATAGTCTTCCCTCTTTGTTTAAAGCCACATGAAAGCCAATGATAATGTCAAATGATTGCAGCCCTAATTGAGCTCACTTGCAAACATTTGCTCTCTTTTGTTCTTTCGAAATGGAATCTGTGAATAACAACAAATTAATGATGTGATGGGGGAAGAAAGTAACACTTCTGAGCGAAGTGCGACTAGGTGAAGTCTCACTGATTAGAGCAATACTTGAGTGAGTGAATGCTGCCTCTAAGTATCATTATCAGAGGATAATACTTTGCCAGTGCTCCTTGCTGGTCACTCTGAGTCTGTCACAGTGACTCCAAATTATGAGACACCTGCTCTGACCAAGGCTCCTTCCACTCAGCCAAATCTGTGTCCAGCTGTACCTTCAGGGCAAGAACTGCAGTGTCACTTGTTGTTGCAAAAACTTAGATCAATTTTATTTTGGTGCTTTCTTTTCACCATCATTCCTACTTTTGGTTAAGAAAACTGCAGAGACGTTGGAGGAAAAGGAGATCTTAACCTGTGGTGAGGAGTCATCATTAAGAAAGTAAAACAGATTTTAAGTGTTAGTGTGTCTTAGCCAGATGACCCAAAGGACTCTGTAGATCTGTACCTTCAACAAACCCAGCTCAGGAAAGGGACCCATGAGATTCCACAAAAATTATTAATCATGTTTGGCACTTGTCTAGCACAAAATTATGTTGTATCATCAGAAATGATGGTATGGTGTGTATTCTTTCCCCTCAATATGTGTTACATACATAATCTTTCCTGGCTAGTCCTGAATGAATAATTGTTACAGATATTGTCTCAAAGATCTGACTAATTCTCAGTACCTTTTCATTTTCCTAATCTTAATTAAATCTGTGTCTGAAGAGGATGCATGAGGAGAATGAAAAAAATCAGCTTGTATAAATCAAAAGCAGTGATATGAAATCCAACTGATCAGGATAAAAGTGTGTTTTGTATATAAGCTATTAAGGACTTTTTCTTTACCCCCCTCCTTGCCTTTCTGTTTAATAAATCGAAGGGACAGAATCACTGTTCAGATCCTGAAGCAAACAGAGGGATGGATTCTACAGCTTGGACAGAGGCCTCTTGTGCAGCAAGAGCTGCACTGCATCTGGTTTTCTGAGAAGTGCACTGTGCTTCCAAAAAACTCAGTCGTTTTTCCTTCCGTCCTTCCTCTTAGAACCACTCTGCCTCTCTCTGTCTGTCCAATCCAAAAGATCCTCTTTCCTGCTCAGGTTATTTTTAGCTGTCGCCCATGACCTGATCCAGGTTACAACCTTCCCACTGAAGGACAAGGCAATGCAGTAGGTGTAGAGGTTGGGAGGGAAAATAGCCAGAGATGAGGGAGGAGCAAACCCACCTCAAATCAGCCTCAAATTTTTGCACATCAGCCATGCAAAATCAGTGCTGTACCGAGTAGAAATGTAGCTCTTGCCATAGTAAAGCAAAACTCTCCTAATTGGCTCAAGTGCAGTATCTAATTGACAAAGTCATTTATTTATGGCAGTAGCTATGAATTTGTTACAGTGCTGCTTTGTTCATAGGGAATCACAAATTGCTGATTCCAGTGGGTTGGAATCATATAAGCCTGGCTTGAAAAAGAGGGATGTGTAAGAGTTTGCAGAAACTGCTTTTGTTAATTTGACAATGTTTTCAGATAGTCTGATGCAACTGTTGTGCATGCTCAGAGCTGTCTGTTGGTATAAATCAGGCACTACTTTGTTAGTCCAGCTTGAAATCAAAGCACGAAGGAGAGACTCAGCCAGTTCTGGGGTTTTGCCAGGTTTTGAGGAATTAGGATAGGAAGTGGTTTATTGCAAGTCAATTGTCCATATACTGTCATAGTAAATAGCAAACAAAGTTCACTTCATGCACATTTAAGCATTGGAACAACAAACTGATAAAGTGAGATGGGATGTTTTAGAATTGTACATATATATTTGTATGTAAACCCTTGTTTTCATTCAAAATATTGAATTAACATGTTTTTGTGTCCAGAGGCTTTAAAATAAAGATTCAGACCTTGGGGCAATCTGAGTAATAAGAAATTGATTTAATTTCAGCTGTTGAGGTTGTAGCTTTTAAAAAAAAAAGTTCAGATCTGCTGATTTTGGGTTTATTCATTGTTCAAAGCTTGTTTGGCAGATTTACTGTGGGCAGCTTTTGGCATAATTGAATTGATAACATGTATTGGATTGCCCTGTGAAATCAGAGAAACAGAACACACCTTCCAGTCCCATCTGGTGCTGTGAAGAGAGTGTTTTTTTCTTAGGAGTCTGAAGGGAAGGGAAATTTTCCCTTGGAGAACTTGAGGTGGGCTGCATGGTGCTTGGCAAATATTTTGATCACTATTAAAATTCCAGGTGCAACTTTCATGCATCTAGGGGAAAACTAATCCTTTTTTATTTAAACTGCCCTGGCTATGTTAACTTTCTCTCCTTGCAGTTCCCTCTGTGCAGCCATGTAAGTATGGAAGCAATAGCTGCAATCTCTGTCACTCAGCAAATGTGTTACAAATGAAAGGAATTCATGTCTTGAGCATTTGTCCTTGTGCTATTTTGGTGCAGAACATCATACGTGTAGTAAACATGGGAAGATCTGAACCCCCCAAAGTCACTGCTGGAGATCTCTGAGTTTTTGTTTATCTGGGTTCAAAGTCAAGTGTTGCCTGGGAGTACATGTCTTTTTGAATAACACAGGGATCCTCATCTCCCAGCCCAGGCAGCATGAGCAGAGCAGGGATCAGCATCAGGAGTAAGGAGCAAACAGGCTCCTTGCCCCCAGCCTCTCCCAGGCCTGGGGAGCAGGCAAGTGTGGCTACTGATAACTGCTTAAATGCATAATATTTCATAGCAATTCCAGATCCAAAACTAGTGCAAGGAGGGAATATCTTACTGTAATTTAGTTTCTAGGAGAAAATTTAATTTTAAACAGACTGTAATAAGAAATAAAATGACCATCAGATATGTATCATTTTATAATCAGTGTCAGCTTTGCTGCTGCAGATTAACTGCTATTACCTACCTGCTGAAATTCAAGGTTGAAAAGGCTTATTGTTGCTCAGCTGACTTCCCCAAAGCAATGTTCTAGTAAGAATATGCAGCATATTTATACTGTACATGCTCTGTTTTCAGTGCTGCTGTATATCTGTGTGCATAAAAGTGCCTGAAGGTGCAGTGCTTTTAACATGTTTAAGGTGGTCAGACAGTGGGATGAGCTGATCATTGCTGGTCCCTTCCAACTGAAATAGTTTAGTTGAGTCTGTTCTGAATGCCTGTCAGAGTGTTTCCATTTCCTGACTGCTCCTTAGTTTGGGGATAGTGAGTTAATAAAGATGTGTAATGTGAACTTGCTAGGAGATGTTTATGGTAGTTTGGGGTTTTTTTAAGATTAATTTTTAGTTAGATTTTCCTCTCTAAGTCACTTTGGCCATTAGGGAGCTCTGATAATGCTGTAGTGGAAATGGTGTGTTAGAATCATAGAATTTAAGGGTTAGAATGGATCAGACCATCCAGTCTCAGCCCCTGCCCTGGGCAGGGACACCTCCTCACTAGCTCAGGTTGCTCAAGGCTCATCCAGCCTGGATTGAACACCACCAGGGTTGGGGCAGCCACCACATCCCTGGGCAACCTGGGACAGTGTCTCACCACCCTTAGAGTAAAAAACCTTTTCCTAATATCTAACCTAAACTTTCCCTCCCTGAATTTGATCCCAGTAATGCCACATGAGGATCTTCTTAGCCTGCTCAGTGATTGCCCTGCAAAAGGGCCACTTAGCCATGGTGAGAAAATGGCTTATTCTTTGAGATCATGTACTTTGCATCTCTCTGGACTATTTTAGCTACTCTCCTCACTAGTGAACAGAGATAAGAGTCTACAAAAGGACTTAAGATCTTGAGTTTTGTTTCTGTTCAAATCATTCCAGCATTTAACTACCAAAGAGCTGTAGCCAAGCACTAACCAAAGATGGATTTGAACCCAGTGGCTTTACATTTTATAGTGTTTCTTTTTGAACAGTTTTCTGATGGGTTTATTTTTAACCTTATATTTTTCATGTACTTTGTAACATAGACTGTATAAATAATGAAAGACACACAGAAATGTTTTTTCAACTGTGAGCAAGTTAAGTTCAAACACTGTTCTGTATCCACTGTGGCAATATCTATGCTTGAGTGATTTTGGGTTTTTTCTTCCTCCCTCTCAAAAAATTTCAATGATTCTGTGTTGCAAAATCTTTCTCCACCACTGTTTGCAAAGGATTTTTGCTGAAACCAATATGGGTTATCTTGGGACTGAGAGCTGCTCCCAAGAGAGATTTTTCAGAAAACAGCACACAAAAAAGGCAATGACTCAAGAAAGCTTGACAATAACCCTGAAGTGGGTGGAGAAGTGTATTTTTTCCAGTTGGGATGTTTTTATAAGAAACAACTTTCTACCTTTATACTTGACAAACATCAGCTGATCTATGTATCACAGTGTGTTGCAGGGGTTTCTATTGATTTTTCTGGACTTGTGGCATTGTAGGTTTTTATATTCTACACTTTCCCTCACCTCAGTTACTGAGCATATATACTTTGCTTCAGCAGAACTGTGGATTTTTTGCTATGATCCAGTGATAATTGAAAGAAAACTCACTACAGTTTGCTTGTGTTACTTATTCTTCTGTAAAACTCAATATATTTGAGACCTTGAAAAGATGTATTTTAACTGTATACAAGGTTGCTAGAGTTGTGTGTAAGTACTAGTAAGCAGTGTGGAAAATGCTAAGTCTTATTTTACAAACAGTTGAAGTTGCAGTGAAGAGAAGTATTCTTAAACTCTGCAGATGACTGACTTAATGAGCAAAGCACAGCTGATTGATCTTTGGGAGCAAATAACTCAGGCAGATGAGGCCATCACTCAGCTCAGCCAACTGCTACACAAAATACATCATTCCCATCTTTGGGAAAACTGTCAGTTTTCAGTGCTTAAATGATAACTTGTGTTATGAGTGAGAACTGACCTTAGTCTCAGATATTGAAATTGAATTCAGAGAGAAGCAAGATGCTCAGTTACAGCTGTATACATCAATAAGTTGTTTTTTTTTTTAAGATTCCTGTTTATCCAGGTCTAGATTTTATTGTTGGTCATTTAAACCAAGACATAAGTGGCTGGATAGGTGTGCCAGCCACTTCTGTTGTACAGAGAATCACCCTGCAGGGGTAGGGAACAGCCACCCAGAGCACTGTTTCCAGTTATGAAGGGTTAGATCCAAGAGTTAGTGAATTTTGTTTGATAGACCTGGGAAAATGCAAATGTGTTTGGAATAATTTCAGACCCTGATCGCTTGGACATGTTCTGAACCACTACACATTTCCAGTAATAAGAATGGGGGGAAAAAAGGAATACTTAAAAAATTAAACAGGCACATATTCCTAGTCTAGCAAGTAACACTTTTAAACTTTATGTGCTCCCGAGGTGGGTGGCAGCAGTTGGGGAGGAGGGAGAACCACTTGGGTTCTCCCTCTGCACTGGGAATCTTTCAGGTGTTCTGTTAGAGCAAAGAGGAGCTGTAAGAAGGTAGGGAATGATGCCTGATTCTGCTTAGAGCAAGCAAACAAAACTCCAAAATGAAATGCTTTAATTAAAACAGGACGATTTTGCAAAGAATTTAGCTATCTCGCTGATCTTTTCAGCTTTCTGTGTCTGAATAAAACATTCTTAAAAAGCCAGCAAAAAAACCCTGAACACCTGGATCTGAGGAATTATCTCCCCTAGGCAGAGACTCCCAAAGGCTTTGTCTAATGTCTTAGTTCTTGTGAGATAACGAACAAAAATGCATCAGCATAAATAAATTTTAGAGAGCCTGAGGCAGGAAGACTTGGGAATGCATAACACCTACTGGGCTATAAATTAATTTGGGGTGCTATTTGAAGAGGAATATTCAGCTAGAGGAATTTATTATAGTTTAATAATTTTGGAATTTGTACTAATTAATATATTACAACCAAATTACTTTGGTGACATTTTGGGAACCGAATCAAATAAAATGTCTATGGTATGTTAATTTGAGCTCATAAAAGGCTAATTTGAATATGTAATTTGGATCAATTAGAAGTCTCTTCTGAACTTTAGTGATAATAGAAATGTTAAAAACGCTGGGAAGCTGTTAGGATTAAGAGTGATCCATCTGGGAGAAGGAAATTACAGTGTCATTTTTAAAATGCAAATGAGGTTTAAAATTTAAAGATAATATGCATATATATATAAACATGTGCAATATCTGCAGAAGTCATAATCCATTTAAAACTAAGTCTCTCTAGATAGTGAATATTTCATGATTATTCCTTAGTTTTCCCTGCAAAATAGCTAGACTATGCTAACATTTGTACTTCCAAAGGAAATGTAAGTTTGGGAACTCTCACAGAAACTCCAGTGACATTCTACTTCCAAAGGAAATGTAAGTTTGGGAGCTCTCACAGAAACCCAAGTGACATTGATTTCCTTCAAAAAACTTGAGCAAAAACTGCAGGGTAATTTTGGTCCTTTTGAACTGCCACAGTGAAGTTAAACTGGATTTAAGTCAGGGCAAATGAGATGAAAAAAATTTGTCTCCAACAATGTCTTGCCAGGATCCTTGTTGCCTACACCTTTGTTTGGGGAAATAACTGAATTTTCCTGCCAGCAGTCCAGAATATTGAGGTCCAGGAGCAGTTATCTGCTACTCATGGGGCAAAGTCAGAGCTGTGCAATGTGTCTTTTTGATACTATAAAAAAAAAAAAGGCTAGAGAATAGATTGTCTTACCTTCCATCAAAATGTAAAGCCTCAAGTTGTAAATGGCACTAATGAAAACCCAAGGGTGTACTTGGAACTGCAGCATTTTGCATGGCAGCTTAATGCATAACTGCTGTACCACTAAGCTTGTTAAATTAAAATTATCATTGAAAAAATTATTACAATAGGGTGGAAAACCTAGCGAGTTCATTTGAGAAGAGACAAGAATAATTAAACCCACAGATTATCATCGGTGGAATTGAGCTCTGGTTAATTTAAATCCACACTGGGTCATTCTTACACACTGCTTTCCAAAAACTACATAAAGAGTCAATCTTTATGCTGCAGGAGAACATGATTAACATCACCCTATCTGAGAAGTTTGTTTTAAACTAAATTACTACATGTTTATGAGAAGGAAAATGTTTACAGTCTACAGCATGTGCATTAAGTGTAGCTATGACTTCAGTTGGCTTCTTGCCCTCAATTTAAAACAATTTCCTTCTAAACCACATGTTACATCAACTCAATCATGTATTAAAACAACTCTTGCAGTATTAAAATGACTTTTACCAGCACAGATTCACAGTGAATGTGTGTACTTGGATATCTTACTGTGGAAGCCACATGCCTTAAGAAAGAGGGTGTTGAAAATAGAAGTAATTTTTTTTTCCCTTTTAGAGAGTGGATTTGTGGCAAGTAACAATTCCTGGTTTTAAGAAGCTGCAGATCACAAAATTGGGAATTTTTTGGTGGTATCTGCATGGTGATGATGATCTCCTGGACCAATTATGACATGTTAAGTCACTGAACTTGTACTTGGTTTCTGCCCAATGGGATCAGTTAAGCTGCAGCACTCACAGCAAGGAGTGTTCCTGCTCTACTACCTTAATGTAGGTGTTTTATAAAAATTAATTTTAACTACTGAGAAGCAGAAATATAACTAAACCTCGAGATAAGAAACAGGTATCTTCTAAACAGAACTAATTTGTCTAGAGAAGACTAGCAGTCCTTAGCACATAGTTTATAAGCTGTTTTTCATGGAGAGCCCAGCTTCAAATATTAGTTTTTCTTATCAACATGTAGCACACTTACCTGTCTGTAGTGGATTTGGGTTTAACATCCTTTCTCCTTCCTCCTTTTTTTTTCTTGTCACTTTTAGCAACATCCTTTCTCCTTCCTCCTTTTTTTCTTGTCACTTTTAGTAAGTGCAATTTTACATTGCTTCAAATAGTCTTTGCCAACATTCTTCAGGTTGTAGGAATCATACTGATTTCACCATCTCCTGTTTTGTGGGATCTACTGTACTGAGGCAATGACCAGCAAAATGTTTGGTTGTTTATTTTGTGGTATTGTTGGTTAGGTGGTTTGTTTTGGGTTTTTTTTTGTGGATAATCTAGGCCTCTCTGGGGTACCCTCAGTTATTCTTACAGCAACATCAGTCAAACACCTTATTGCCTAGTGATGTTATGGCCTGGATTTTGTTTTGTTTAATCCAAATCAAGCAGCCTTTAAAAACACTTTGAACATGATCTTAAATAAGAGTTGGACTAGAATCTTTAAAAAGTATTTCCTTTTAAAAGAAGTACTTTAAAAGTTGCTTGGTGTTATACATGCACTAAACAGAATACTTAGTTTAGGATAGTATAGGTGGTGGTCTGTGTACTGATTTCTAACTCCTGTTAGTTCTTACTGAGATACATGCTTCACTTGGAATTTTGTATGTGTATTAGAAGCTGTTTTCTGGTGAAACATGGCATACTTCATTCATGTCTTGTTCCACAAATCATTTCCAGCAATCTGCAGATTTTATGAGTTAAATACAGACTTAGTGTCCTATCTTGCTAGTCAGTGTAGCTGCTAACACAATCT
Source organism: Acanthisitta chloris (assembly GCF_000695815.1). Classification (NCBI taxonomy): domain Eukaryota; kingdom Metazoa; phylum Chordata; class Aves; order Passeriformes; family Acanthisittidae; genus Acanthisitta; species Acanthisitta chloris. The sequence goes on along the minus strand of NW_008691179.1, from coordinate 38,039 downwards.
GTGGCAGAGGAGATGGGCTATGAAATATTGCTGGCTGCTTTAAGGGAAATAAATTCATGTAACCATTCATCTGTAAAAGGGATATGTCAAGTTTGAACCCATTCCCCCTTGTCCTATCACTGCAGTTCCTAACACAGAGTCCTTCCCCAACTCCTTGTAGGCTCTTCAGGCCTAAACAAATCCTGCTTGGTCCAGGCCTATCACAACGTGTCATGATCTGATTTGTCAAATAGATTAAGCAAACATGGAGAGATGTTATATATGTGTTGAAGGAAAGCTGTAATCTGCAAATGCAAACCTGCAAGTCTCACATGATTACATTGTCCAGCATGGTGATTAGGCAATAATGTCCTAAGTGCTTAGCAGAGATGTTGAAAGCTTAACAAGCAGCAGCATCTGGCCAGAAAGCTATGCTATTAAAGAAAAAAATCAAGAGGTTGAGTACTCATCTGGCCAGAAAGCTATGCTATTAAATAAGAAAATCAAGAGGCTGATGGTGGCAAGTTTGGGTCAGAAGGCAGTGAACAAGTTTTTTTAACCCATGCCTAAGTTGAGAACACCCTTTAATACTGAGTTATTGAATGAACTCTATCTTAAATTACCTACCTTTCTAGGATCTTTCCATTCTGCCTCTTTAATACTGAGTTATTGAATGAACTCTGTCTTAAATTACTTACCTTTCTAGGATCATTCCATTCTACCTTTGCTGCCCCAGAAACCTGTCAAACTGAGCACACCTCTATCTTTAGATAAAAAGGCTTTTTCAACTCAGCAAGTTGTGGTTGGTTGAGATAATGAAAAGTTTGGATAGCAGTAAAATAGCCTTAGCACAAAGGAAAGAGACTTCTGCCAAGAATCTTCAGCAAAAGTTAGTACCTGTCATGAATTCTCCACCAAGTGCAATACTTCCAAGAAGATCACTTTAGAATTGAGAGGAGTTGGATGTAGGGTAAAACAGAATTGTCTCTTCTTGGTGTGGGTCTGCCTAGAGATACAGCTTGGAACCAAAAATCCATACTGTATGAACAGCTAACTTAAAAGCAGTTTCTCTTTAAGGTGGTGGTAAAATGCTGCCAAGAGCTAGTGATCCTGGTGATCTGTGTGTCCTTAAATTAACATCAAGAGCTAAAAGGATCTGAAGCATGGTATGGGTTGTTGCAGGTTTGAGGGTCAGATGAAACTCCTCTGATAAAGCCTGGAAGTTCTTTTTATTTGCCTACAGTTTTCCAAAAACTCTAAGATATTTCAAGCAGCTAACTCAAGCTTCTGATAATGCTGACTCAGTCATTGCTTTCTGAAGTATTTAGCACTTGAAAAGGGCAAAGGTGTTGCAGTGGGTGAGTGTGCTCACCTCAGCAAGCCAATTCCTCTGCTAGGGTCAGAGTCAGTATCTACTGATGACATTCTGAGACTCCAAGAGAAGTGCTACACCTTGTGATCAATGTTTTCAATCAATTTTAATTGCTGAAGAAGGCAGTTCCTAAGCCCAACTGGGAACCATATCTCAAGTCAATTTTAGAACTTTGGCATGGAAAGACCTGATGGTCTTCTAAAATGATAAAGGTAGATTTAATCGTTGCACAAATGTATTCAAACATCAAATTATAATGAATCATTCATGGATTTTACCAGTGGAAGTGTACTGAAGATGGATGTCTTTTAATGGCAAGTGCTTAGATCCATTACTATGGGAAAATATCTTTCAGATCAGTAAATTATATATGTTATTAGCTCTTTTTCCTATCTATGCCAAATAATGAATTGCCTTTTATGATTTAACTTTGGATGTGTAAGAATTCCCTGGCAGAGAGTGCATGTATGAAGAGGAAAAAACAATGCAGAGCTCAACCTTGTAGATGCTTTGATAGTTCTTGTGCAATATATCTCAGCCTAGCAGTAAACAGAGGCAATACAGACCCAGTTGCATCAAGTCTGATGAATCAAAAGGCAAAACTCTTAATTTTATGATGTATGAATGTGTTAATATGTATTTAATACTTCTGGGCTGATGGAGAATTTTCAGGAGATGGTTTCCACATTTTTGCATGGTCTGTGTAATTTCAAAAGCCTTAGAGTCCAGAAAGACTTTATGCTACATATATGGGATGACAAAATCCTAAACAAACCTATCTCTAAAAGCAGTTGTCTGCAATTTGTTCACCTCCATTTTCTGACATTGAGGTCTAAACTGAGTAGTCCTACATGTCCTGAGGAAATGGAATTGTATCCTGCATCTCCCTGGGTTTATAGAGTTCAAAAGGTTGATTATACGTTTTCTATAGCAATTTTCCAGTCCAGTAGTTTACTGTATCAATGACACTGTGTTGGGATATGTGCAAAAGTTCCTATTGCACAAATGCACAGCAGATATGATATCATAATATAGCTGTTTGAGAACTACCTTTTTTCCTTGTTTCTGTACCAAACATCTGAGCTGTTGCATCAGATTTGCTGATCTTTAGTTTGACTTTTCTTATATAAAGAATAGAGCAATGACCATACACAGTATTAGGGTGCTTAAAAGTGTCCATTAAAGTGAAACTATAGTAAGTGGCAGCAAATCTGGTAAATTGTTTAAAACATAGAAGACCATCTAGAGTTCTTTGGAAATAGTTTATC
>NW_008691179.1:29741-35385 GCF_000695815.1 Acanthisitta chloris | reverse complement strand
AGGGAAAGGAACAAGTCAAATGCTGAGATCTCAAATGGTAGAAATGCAGAATATAGGAGCATAGGACTTACCTCCTCTGATCCAATTCTTCCCAGGAACTGTGCAAAAAGGCCTTATCTCTAAAGAGTGCACATAACACCTACTCCAGCTCTTGCCACTCCTCTGATCCAATTCTTCCCAGGAACTGTGCAAAAAGGCCTTATCTCTAAAGAGTGCACATTCACCTCCTCCACCTCTTGCCATACACTGCAGCCACCTTCCAAAACTACAGTGAACCTGATTTTTGGGAAAAGACCAAAAGCCAAACTGTGTGACAGGTGGAGAACAGCCTAAAAGCTTATGTACTGCTCCTGGAATGGTTGGGAAAATACTAAATAAACCACAGATGATCCTAAGATTCTGACTGTCCACCAAAGCATTGGTGGATGTAAAATGGATATGTAAACAAAGCTCAGATGTGAAATAATGAAGGACAATGTTTTTAAGAGGACACTGACTCTGCTATTCATCAGCCTGGACAGACAGGATGCCTTAATTCTAAAGAAAGCAGGGAAAGAACTCGCAGAACAATTTGATGTCTTTGTGTCACCCTGAGCTTCTTTCTCCATCAATTACCTAAAAGTAGATTCCATCTACATCTTGCTGCTTGTTCTGCATAACTACTGTAAGATAACAAAGAAGAGCTCAGTCCTCAGACTGACTCAGAGTTCAGTTCATCTCAGATCCTGCAGCTTGTTCTTTAACTTGATGAATCTTGTTTAACAACCCTCTCCCTCTAGCTCTTCAGAATGCTACATGTGTGTAGTGAGTGATAATGAAAAGAAGCATAATGTTTGCTTTTGTAATATATTCCATAATTTACATGAACTTGTCATTATCTGAACACAAAGGATGTGTAGAAAAGTTTTGTGCTGTTCTATCTGTCCTTTACTCACTAATTAGGAGTGCACTGATACAGATGTATTGTAGGCAGATATTATCCAAGTCCTGACAAAGAACCAAAATTATTCATCTAATCTATCATCATTGCCATCTTGAATACTAAGCAGAGCACGTCTTGATGAGAATTGTCAGAAGACACTTCCATTGCTCTCCTCCAGGAAACATCTTTTCTGGCAGGTATTTTCATATGAGCTACAAGACTCTCCTGCTTCAGTTTGCATTTTCCTGGCTATGAAAAATCACAGCAGTATAAATGTGTCTGTCTTTTCTTTCTTGTATTCTCTGTTGAATTTATTTTTATAGAAAAGTCTTTCATGACTTTGTTAACATGCTTTCCTTGGCAGTATAATTCTTAAAGCTGACTTCTTTTTTAATGCATATAATTCTATCACTCCTTCACTTCTGCCTATGGGGTAGAAATCCTAAAGTGGAAGACCTAATTCTGTTCTTGGTATTTAGAGTTCTGATTCCACTGACTTCAAAGGAGTTTATTCTTATTTATACTGTGGATTATAATAGCATACTCAGGGTTTAAAATAGACAGTAATGTGGTGTTTTTACATAGCTTAAAAGTTAGTTCCACTCGAGGATGTGTATGTAAGTTCCCATTGACACTGCACAAACTAAGAACATCTGGGAGAGTGAGTGAGTTTGACCCTGAACTGGAGAAATGATCCAAACTATCACAGCTACTCTATGGGAAATTTTATCACACCCAAGGGTCTGGAGCTTGTCACTTGGGAGCTGTGTGCTTTGTAACCTCGGTGAGACACCAAAATTTATAAACTTGGCAGGTGTTTCCAGTATTTCTGCCAACCCTTGTTCGTTTTTCAGGGGTAGGATCTGTTGCATATTTCAGGAGTGCTGGCCAAGTGATCTACTTGGAGTTCAATTAGTTGGTCTTAAATTCCTGTAGTCCTGCTCTGTTCCCTGGTGATAACTCAATTTTTAATAAAGTGTTTTGTTTCTGTATTAGATTTTAATAAATTAGTGCTCGAGTCAGATTATTGATTATGAAAATGCTGTGTGAATCTTCCTGATTCTCATGTATTCTGAATGCTGTGAAGAGAAAAGTTAAGGAATCATAGAGGTTTATAATTTGGTCACATTTGGGACAATTTATGAGCGACAATGCAGCAGCCCAGAAATCAGGAAATTTTAAATGTAGCCAAAATTGAAGTTTCTGCTAGAGGTCCCAGGAATACTGGACTAGAACACATCAACAGGAAGGCTGTGAGTATTTTACCATAGATAAAGAACCTATTTCTTCCCTAAATTCATCTCAGAAGTTTTCCAAAACTCAAACCAAAAGTTTTAGAAAGCAGAGAGTGTGGCAGATATCCAGGGTGGAAAACTTGCCCACCAAAGTTACAAACTGCATAATGTTGTGATGTCTCAGGCTGCTTAAAGTCGAGGTAGCACTACCACCTCTGTCTAAAGTTAATACATACATTATTCCCATTCTGTAGATAAAAACAGGTGTGTTTACACATATGCTTTCAATAATATAGCTAAAAGTTTGAATGCCTTTGACTCCACCAAAAATATCATTTTGGGAGGATGTTCCAAGGTGTCAGATGTCAGAATTTGGGAGATGCTTTCCCATCAAAGGCATCTGGGCTCATTTGCCAACAGTTTGGGCAGTTGTGCTGGCAGCTTGCACTTCCCTCTAGCTCAGTGGGGTGGATAGGTTGCTAATAAGGTTTCTGGGCTGTGTAATTCTCCTGACACCATTTGTAACTTATTTTGCAGTCTGAAGAACAAATGCCTTTTAGTTCTGCTCGTGTATAAGTCCTTGCATAAACTCATTGACAAGATTTCTTTGTAACTCTTCTCCTTGAATCTAAAAGCATGATTGCTCTTGTTGTGAGTTATGTTTTCAGAATACTAAATATGTCTGGTGTATCACACATCTTTGAAAGTATCCTGAGCTCTACTATCCTTTGAATTTGAAGGAACAGGACAGAACTCTTCATTTAGAATGGCAAGTTCTCAGGTGCAAACCTCTCACTGTAATAAATCCTGCTAAAATGTGCAGATCCTTAGTGCATACTGTGTTGAACTTTGACTAAACAATACACATCATGCTACTTTTTGTTCTGTGAATGTCCATAATTTGAGTTTTGTTTTGCTCTACCACTTGTTATTTAATCTCATTTTTGAATCCATGTGTGAAGTCAGGTCCTGGCAATGATGTAATGGTGTCTTGACACCTTAGGAGAGCTTTGAGATGTAGAATGTAGTGCCAACCAACATCCCCCATGGTTTAGAATAATGTTCTTCTGCCTGTGGTGCTTTACTGTAACACCTTTTTATGGTCTGTGCAATTCTTGTAAGGGTTTAAAAATACCAATTAAATATTAATGACAGAATTCTGACATTACTTTAAATAGATAAATCAATAAGACCAATGCTACAGTGCTCTGGAAAGGTGTCAGTTCAGCAGAAGTGTGATTTTCTTTTTTTTTTTTCTTTTTTTCTGTGAACAGCTCTGTGAGAGTGATGCCTGACAGGGAGAAGAGGGACAGTGGCAGAAGCCACTCTGCAGCACTGGGAGGGTGGGCTTATGTCACCTCCGCATTTTCCCCTGCCTCAACACCATCCTCTTGCACTCTAATTTTCACTGATAGTTTGGTGAAGGCTCTAAGTTGGTATTGCTGCTCTGCTGTGCCCTTAGTTTGGGCCGTGGGGTCTGAGCTGTGGACATGGCCTGGTGGGCTGAACCAGGGTCGTGGTAAGCAGGCAAGAAGATAAACTAACTGCACAATCTGAGCTGTCCACATTTGATGCATTCCTGGCATGTATCCATGTTCTGTGTTTACCCATGAAAAGTGGCTTTGATGGTGATTTGATAATTTCAAGTTAGATTTTTGAAACAGTTGTTTGAAGCTGCTGCTCAGCAGGGCACAGCTGATGAGCTCCATGCAAACAAACCACAGCATCTCTCCTCCACGTTCCATCACTCTGCAAGATATTTACTGCTGGGCCCTTTCTAATACTTAAAACAAAACTTGATGAAAAATAATTTCTCATTTTCAGGGGGTGCTTCTTGGTCTAGTTAGGGCATGAATAATTATGTTTCCTGAAAGAAACACCAGCAGACAATGCAGCTGCTTCAAGAAAGGTTTGTGCTGACTGTTCATTTGTGCATAGGGATCTGTACTGGGAAATGTGGGGTTTTTTTTCTCTCTCATTGTTTGGGATTATTCTATTCTTCAAGGCCAGAGAAAGAACTCATTTTAAAAAAATCCTGATTAACTGTTTTGTTTGGTTGTTGTTTTTTTTCCTTAGAAATTGCCGTTTCTCTGATATCAAAATACTCTAAACAAGAGATGACTTTGAATTTTTTTCCTAAGAACTTCAAGGACTTTTGACAAGCTTTATGCTTGATTTGTAAATTTTAAAATCTTGCTAAATATGCCGTGGCAAAATTTACAACATGAAGTGAGAGGGAAGCAAGGTCAGGATGGAGTATTTGGGAATCTCTTATTTTATGAAGCAATGTGAAGATTTTAATTCTGTGAGGTTTTATTTCTGTCTCCCTGAGCTGGTCCATCTCAAAGCTTTCTGTGCACCAGAAATTGCAGACTGTGACCAGCTCTAGCTGGAAGGTGCAGACTCTTGAGCCTCCACTAAGCAATCTGGGATTCACAGAGGGAAGAGCAACCCCTAAGTTATCAGTGTATGGGGAGTATTAGTCTTAGCAAATCAATGTTCACTAAGGGATCTTCACGCTGTAAAACATTTGGGTTTGATTGTGAAGTTTTCAGCAAGAAGTGTAACATGCAGTCCCTAAGTGAAGCTGCCAGAGAGAGTTTGTGCCTTGTGTTGGGTTCATTTCTGTGCCAAGTGTGGGTTCAGCTCCCTCCACCTGCTCTGGGAGCTGCTTGAGGCAGTGGTTGGCAGTATTTGTTGCTTTGCTTTCCTGACTTTCTGTGAGAATGGGAGAAAGCATTTAATCTTCAGTGTTTCCAGCAGAATGTGAACTGGCAAGAGCTGCTCTCAGAGGCAACATTTCTTGTTACCTCTTTCTGCTGCCTGGAGTACAAGGCACTTGCTAAGAAAAGCAGGATGGTTCTTGCTTTCCTCTGAGCCTGACCCTGCTTTAGAAGACCAGATGAACAAAACACACTTGCAGAACTCGTGAATTTGCTGTTTGAATACTCACACAATTAGAAATCGGGTGATAGCTGCATAATTAAGACACGGGAAACGCTTATGTTCTTTTCCTTGTCCTTTAATGAGGATGAATGTGTGGTTTTCTACACAACTCATTAGGAGAGAGCACCAGGGTCACCTGATACATGTGGAAACAGGGAGTTTTCTTTAAAAGCAGAGTGGATTGATGAGTGTGGTGCACCCAAGTCCTCAGGAGCACAGGGAGACATGACCAAACTGCTGTAGTACCTTCTGTACTGCAGAAGAAAAGTGGAATGAGTAACACTTTCCCCCTGTTTTCCTTTGCAAATCATGAATATTCACAAGTCCCAGGGTCACCTGATACATGTGGAAACAGGGAGTTTTCTTTAAAAGCAGAGTGGATTGATGAGTGTGGTGCACCCAAGTCCTCAGGAGCACAGGGAGACATGACCAAACTGCTGTAGTACCTTCTGTACTGCAGAAGAAAAGTGGAATGAGTAACACTTTCCCCCTGTTTTCCTTTGCAAATCATGAATATTCACAAGTCTGCATACATGCTCAG
>NW_008691179.1:0-29730 GCF_000695815.1 Acanthisitta chloris | reverse complement strand
CCTGCTTTGCAGTGCCACGTTTTACACTTGTTTGCTCTTGTGACAATATTAATAAAAACCCTTGCTGAGAAATTCAAAGGGTAAAGTTCACTTTTCCTTTCACGTGCTACTCAGCTAACTTTATTTACCAAGTGCTCCAGTAAGTGGCTCAGCAGCTGTAACTGCCCTGGTACTCCCACAGCCACCTCCCAGGGCTGGTGGGAGGCTCTGCAGTCCTTAGCCAGCTGATGTTTCAGATATTTTTTAATGCTTCAGCCAATGTTTGGGTTACAATTTGCCAAATCCCTTTAATTCCAGCTTTCAGTTTAGGCAGTTATTGTGGTGCTGATGTTACTCTCCAAATTGCTTAGTCGTGTGATATTTTTGCTGCAATGGATGATACAGAATTTAGGAGAGGAAGGACAGGCCAGGAAAGCAAGGACAGCACTTGTCCTGTATGTGGGAGAACAGCTGGAGTGTGTGGAGCTCTGCCTGGGGAAGGTGATAAATGAGCTGAGAGTTGATGGGTCAGGGGACAGCCCAGCATGGCACAAATTGTGGTGGGTGTCTGCTACACTCTGCCTCACCAGGAAGGATGAAGCCTTCTTCAGACAACTGGAGAAGCCTCGTGTTTGCAGGCCCTGGTCCTCATGGTGTGCATTATCCACCCAAATATCTGCTGGAAGGGCAAGACAGCAGAGGACCAGCAAGCCAGGAGGTGTTGATGGTAACTTCCTAATGCAGGTGGTTGAGGAAACAATGAAAGGAGATGCTCTGCTGGGCCTGAGATCTACAGAGGAGGAAGAACTGGTTGAGGATGTGAAGGTTGGGGGCAACCTTGGCTGCAGTTGACTGTGGCTTGACAGTTCAGGATCTAAACACAATGGACAAAGGCAAACAGCAGGATTCTGGCCTATTCAGGGAACTTCTTAGAAGAATCCCATGGGATACAACCCTTGTATTTGAGCTGAGCTTTTGACATAGCCATGGCTATCCCTTATGGCTCAGCACTGTGTCCAGTTACTGAAGTATGGAATTAGGAAGGAATTTAGGAAAACTTCCAGTGCACTGATGACATTTGGTCGAGAGATGGAGTAATTTAGAAAATTGATCTATTTGCTAGTTCTTCAGAGCCTCAAGGCATGGACAAGTGACACAGCTTTTCGTGTGCTCAGACATTACTTTGGAATGCTGCATAGCCAATCGCACTTGGCTGCCTTTATAATGACTTTATTTTTCATTACTGGAATTATGAAAAGGTTCTAACACATGCATCTATCAGGTCCTGCGTTCTAAGCAACTTGCAGGGAAAGATGATATCTCTGGGCTCAGATAAAGCCACAGTCTTATTAGAGTTGTCTAGAAATAGCTTATCTGCTATTCTTAACTACTAACTGCAGAGAATGTAAAAGTTGTCCTGCTGTGGAAAGCATCCATGATCTAATTACCTGTTTTAATTTATGAGGGATACCATATCTATATTAATCTGAGACTACATTTTCAGAAAGTAAAAGGAAGATCTATAATATGTTGGACAAATTTCTGCTTTATGTCTTTAGTTGCTGTTGTAGTTCACGTAGGAGAAATCATGGCAAACAGAAGGGGGAAAAGCTAGCCATGAAGTGCTGTATGAGGTTATTGAACACTTTCCTCAGATGGGAATAGGTAAAAAAATTGTGTAGGATAAAAATGAGGTGGAACAAAACTTCCTCAGATGGGAATAGGTAAAAAAATTATTTAGGATAAAAATGAGGTGGAACAAAACCACACAGTGCCTAAGGAAATAAAAGGCTATGCCTCCTCACTGAGTTCTTGCCCCTCCTTGCAGGCTTGCAGAGGTTCTTAAGACCTGCATGGTTTTTGCTCAAGATGTACACATTTGTAGTGAAGTTATCCTGGTGGTGTTTGGTCAGGGCTGTTGTGTGGCATCTCCAAGGTCTCATCACATTTGGCCTTGGCTTGGATGGTTGGATTTCTTTAACTGTTGTTGCTTGACTCATTTAAATCATAGCCTAAAAACCACATAAGCTTGAACATTTATGTAAACCCATCAAAAATACATACTTACTGATGTTTGCTATGGTGTGCATCCTTTATGCCCATGCATATGGACAAGACTAGCATAGGGTGTTACTTTGCCTTGTATTTACCTCACCAAAGGTCTTTAGATTTTAGTGACTGATCCCTGACATTAAGCTCGTTTGTTCTCCCTAAAAGATTTTCCACATTGTATAAAATTCCAGCCAATTTTCTGGGAAGACTTATTACAAGTCTAAAATCCTGTGCATGTTTCTAATTTGGGTATTTCTTTCTTTTGTTCACCTGACTTTGCATGTCTTTTGGCCCTAACAGCATTCAGGGAGCACAGCTCTCTGTTCCACAGCCGTGAGCTCTGTTTGCCATGTGCTTCCTAGGACGTGGTATAGAATATCTGCCATGCTTTTATGTCTACAGTGCTTAAAATGATAATAATTTAGGGAAGAGAAATACAAGTGTGTGTTTATGTATTGCAAACGTGTGTGAGGTACTCCATGTCTCCTCAGTGCACTGCCTGGGAATAATTATGTGCAGCCTGTGGGCTCCAGTCCTCATTGCAGAGTGTTGTACCCATAAAATAATTATTCCTATGAGTCATCTCACTTTCACTGTTGATGCTAAACAATTCCAAGGTGGATAATTAGGGGGGAAAAAGAGTTTGTTCTTGTATTCCCTGCTCACAGGAGAACCTTTCTAGAGATGCTTATTTTCCTTTGCACTTAGAGGCAAAATAGAACTTCTCAGGAAGCTGAATACACATTAGATAATCTCAGGTTGACAGTTTTCTTCCAGTGGATTAGCATTGGAAATAATGGATGTTGCATAAAGAATGATGCCTCACTTTGTGCAGCTTTGGGTCATATTCAGATCCATAAAAACTGAAGGAATTGGTCCCACACACTTTAGTAATAAGGCGTCTTGAAAGTCATTGCCATTCAGTTTACAAACTCCACTGCTTTGGAGTGTTGCAGCATTTTGTTTTGCAGTATTGTTCCTGTTTTAGCAACCAGGAAACAGCAGCTAATTCTGGGGAAGTGCTGAATTTTAATTACTTTCTTGGTCAGTGATGATTTGCTGGTGTTGCCAAATGGCCTTAGAGGTTTATATTGCAGAGTTATATCACAGAGATGAAAGTCTAAAGGAAAACTTCAGGTTGATTTCTCTCTGGCCTGTTGGCTTGGAATTTTGTCCCCTTCTTCTTGTGAATGGGTTCAGCTAGGTTTGAGATCAGTCTTCTCTTATTCAGGTCACATTCCTCTTTTCTGTAAAAAAAAAAGACCACTGGGATATATTGAAAAATTTATATGATTTAACTAGGATTAACCTGAATAAACCATTTTTTTTTTTCTCATAGTGATTTACCACTGAGATTTTACCCGACAGTTTTATCATGTGAGTGATGATGGCTGGTTCTGTACAGCCTTGTGTTTAATTCATTAACAGGTTTGACTCCAACTGCTGTTGGAGACACCTGTCCAGTGCTGGACACTGCAGGGCTGGGATGGGCAGAAATCTTTGGAGATCCCTTGGGAGCGCATAGAAAGCTTTGATATCCTTACAAACAACCCTTTATTTTTTTGGCAACTGTATCACAGAATCATAGTATAGTGATGTGCCATTATTTATGGAAGGAAGTAATACATTCCAGCTAGATATTTGTTATTGTCATTTTGTTTGTTGTTCAAAATGTCTGTATCCCACAAAGGACTGGCTTTGTTGGCAGAAAATAACCTGTTCCAAAGGTCTTTCTGTGCTGAGAAAGTTCTGATAGGCCTTTTTTTTTTCTAAGCAAACCCAAATGAAGCTTGGGGACTGGGGCACTTTGAGTCTATTGCTTCAGTTCAAAATTCTGAAAATATTGATTTATTTTCCCCCCTTCTTATTAACTTGAGCAGATTAAAATGAATCAGCTCCTGAAATTAACTCTTTGTCCAGCTGTATCATCTATGCTCATGTATTAAGGCAAACGTGATTTCCTGATTTGAATTCTAATACAGAGTATATATGCAAATAGTTTTACCAGTTTAATAAAGTGAGAAAAATATAATCTAAGATTATGATCCTGTAGTAAATGGGGAGACTTCAGACTTCTCCCTGTATCCATTGAGAATTGATATATGGGTGCTAAAGGAAAAAATATTTGCCATCATGAATAAGAAAGGACAAGACTAATACTTCTGGGATTTTGTGGGTTGGAGCATGGAAAGGTGAGATCTGGTGTTGTATCCAGAATGAAAATGGCACTTTAATTGTGCTGCCTCCCTGCTTGCCATGCTCAGGTGTAAAGGCTTTCCCACTGTCAATAAGGTTCTGAATCCAACCCAAGTGTATCAGCAGTTGAAACTTGTACATTTTAGTTATCCAGACACTTGGGAGCACTTTACAGCATTACTCACCACAGCCCCTGCAGTCATGCTGTCCATTTGAAAGTGTTTCCAGGGTAACATATACTCTTAAACTGAATTGCTAGGTCAGCAGAGTTAGGGAATTGCTGTTTCAAACAACAAAACCAGAAATTCAGTGGTGAAGGAAATATGGCACTTTGAACATGTGAAAATAAACATCCTGTAGATTCCAGATATGAAATTGTCAAGAGCAGTTTGTGAAAGCAGCTTTGTCACTGAAGAATTAAAGATGAATAATGTTCAATAGGCCTACAAATTTCTCTCATGAAGTGCAGCCACTGGAAACACTTCTTCCATATTTTTCCAGGCATTTCTGCAGTGTTGTTAAGTGGTGTTGGAGGGACATGATTGCTAGATTTCCTTGTCCTCTGAAGGAGCTGCCAGCTTACTTGGGGGTGGCTAGAGAGAGTGGAGAGTGGACAGGGCAGGGGAAGAAATCTAAACCCCAAATGGAGCTAAAAGTTGTATGCTTTAATGAGACTTAGATGTAGCCATGGAGTTATAGATATTAGTTTGTGACCACCTGAAGAACTGGGAGAGCTGAGGACAGAAGTGATAGATGTGCCATCAAATCTCTGCTGGTTTCTGAAACCAGTGGTTCTCTGAGCAGACCCTGCCCCTACCTCCTCAAGTGTTTAATGAAGCCAAGTACTGAACCAGCTCCACACATGAAAAAAACCTGTGGTGTGAAGGATGTGAAAATGGTTTCTGGGGAAGTCTCATGGAACTGCTACCTGTGAGTCCTGCAGGCTGTGTGCTACTGAAATGGGGTGGAGAAAGCTCAGGTGTCTGCTCATCATTGCCCTGTCTCTGGAGGTTTTCAGGATGAGACTGGATGTGGCACTTAGTGCCATGGGCTAGTGACCACGGTAGGGTTCGACTTGATGATCTTGGAGGTCTTTTCCAGCCTGGTTGATTCTATGATATTGTGGCCACATCCAGCCCTGGCTTAGGAGACTCCTACTTTACCCGTGTTGTAGGATATAACAAGACTTGAGTTTCAGAAAACTATGAAGTGTACTTGGTATGAAGTGTATAACAGATGTGTAGCAGAGAGTGCTGTACTAGGAGACTTACTGTGACTGCTGTGTAGCTTTGGGCATTCTGGGTCCAGAACAAAATTCTCAACTTCCTTATAATGAGAAAATTGAAAGCAGAGTTCCCTACTTTGATTCCTCTTTCAGGCTTAGCTTGGTGGATGTAATAATCTTGATTCATTAAAGACACAAGTTCATAAAATATGACAGCCCTCAGCCCTACAGGATGCATTGTCTCCCAGGGGTGCAAGTTCTGAATATTTTCAGGTAATGATCAAGTGGATATACCTGTCATAAGTGAGTCACTTTTCTTTATGCCTGCAGAAAGAGTTAGTGCATGTTTCAGCACCTGCATTACTCTGGTGTTATTTATATTTCAAGGTCTTGGAATTGCATAGAAAACAAGGGACATGGTAGTTTAAAGAATTCATTTCTTGTTTGGCTGTTTCTCTTTTAAAAAATACTTCTGTAAAAATATTAAACCAGGTCTTACAGATCTGAGTGTGAATCCTATGCCTTGGAATTATTTGTATTACATCGTAAAAATATTAAACCAGGTCTTACAGACCTGAGTGTGAATCCTACGCCTTGGAATTATTTGTATTACATTTCAAATGTGAGACTAAAAAAAAAAATAGACTGGTGATGCCATATTGCTTTGTACAGAGATGGAGTCATTCCAACTGCTGTTCAAATGTAGCACAAAAGCAAACCAGAAAATTTGCCCACACATATAATGTGGTTTGAGACACATTTTGAAATAATAGCATTGAGCAAGGATATGTATCTGGAGTTGCACACTGAGGTACTGCCTAGGAAAAATTGTCTGATGGAAGTACAAAGCCTTGGCACCATTTGGTGGATGAGAGTCTCAGTGAAGGTCCTTGACATTGGGGTGAATTTCACTCTCTTCCTTGGGGGCTTAGCAGTGCCTGGATCTGTCTGTAGGAGAGAACAGCCATTATCTTAATGTTCATTTGGAAGTGATTCTGAACTGAGGACTGAGAGCATCTATCACTCTGTGAATATCTGTAAACAATCTGGTGATTTGCATTAAGATAAAGTTGTAGAGTAGCACAGCATTCCGCTGTGCATGTGGCTTCCTGGTGCAGTGGCTGCCAAACCAGTTAATCAGATCTGCTGGACGAGATCCAGCTGTGAAAGGTGAAGATTTGCTCTATTTTTCCTAAATGTGCTTTAGGCTTTTGTTACCAGACATATTTTGTAGAGAGGGCTGTGAATTGATGGTGATGGTGGTGGTGTGGATGAACTGTGCAGACCCACACTGGAGAAAAATGACATCAGCTGTACAAACATGTTTTATATGCTCTCCAACCAACACATAATGCTGCTTTTGGAAGGAAACACAAGGAAAGCAGGGCAGACCCCTGGTGTCTTAAATGCTAACAGATTGTTTTTCAGACAATAAACAATCCAAGCTGAAGCCTGGGTAAGCATATAAAAGTAATAAATTGTTTAAGCTGTTTTTTTCTTGGTGAAAAACACAGTAAGATTCCACTTTTTTATTCATATAACTTTGTAATGAAATTAGTGCACTCTAATGCTCTCCACATCCCCCTATGTTACAGCAATTTGAAACAAATGGTGTAAATCATTTTATTTTTGCAAGTAGGAGCAAAACTTCAGCCATGTCCCAAGGCAGAGACATTTTTTCACCTGAGAGCTTTGTATTTCCTGAAGTTTGCATCACTGACTATCCAGAATGAAATGCTGCACCTCGAACTGCAGTTTTTAAGGACTTACCCTACTTGGGCTTTAAAATGATATCCAGAGTTAGAAAAGTTGTATAAATAAGTACAGCTTAGCAAAAAAGATAACGGAGCTCTAAACATGAAAAAAAAATTTAGTTTTCAATTCTCTTCAAAACACATTTAATCTTCTATATTTTTGTTAGTCACTCAACTCCACTTAATGCACTGCCAAGGTTATTTCTCTCTTATTTAGTGTGAATTTTGTATCATGCTCACTGATTCTCTGTTGTAGTTTTGTTTGGCCTTCAGGATGCAGTAAAAACATTGCATATGTCTGCTGAAAAAGGAGCTGCATCTGCAATTCATTTGCCAAGACACTTCCTTTTGTGAATTAGATATATGTGTTTTCTGATGCAAAGGGAGAGGAATCTCAGCCCAGACGTACAAGGAAATTCTGAGTCAAGCAGGAAATAATTCCCTTGTCAGGTTTTCACACCAAGCAGCTCTCTGGCTGTTGGAGCTGAGCGAGCACTGCCAAAAACCTGCAGGCACAGGCAGAGGGAGCCTAAGGATCACAGTCCAGGTCTGCTCAGTGCATCTCCTCTCTGTCCCAGAGCTGCCTTAGGTGAGCCTGGGGCTGCTCCTCCTATCAGCACATCACACAGGTAGTTACCAGGTGCAGCTGTGACCCTGTTCTGCCTAGTATCATGGCTTATATTTCCCTAGAACAATAAGGAGTGGGGGGAAAAACCCAAAAGAAGCCAATCCTTGAAGCACACTGCAAGTCAGCAGGGATATGTGGCACTGGGGTGTGTCTTCCTGGGAGCACCATGGGCTGGAAGCAGGTGATGTTTCTCCTCTCCACGTGGGGATCATCCAGCCTATCTGCTGAAGTCACAGCCTTGTGTGGGTGTGTGACCTGTCCATGTGTCCCATGGGAGTGGTGGCTCCTTCCATGGCAGAGTGGCTGGGTGAAGGTAATCCTCGTGCTGCTGTGTGCCACCATCCACAGGTGCCAGTCAAAGCAGGAGGGATTCCATCACACTCAGCATCACTCCTGGGGGAACATGTGTGTTGAAGTCTTTGGAGACTCATTCTGTCAGATTTTCTCGTGGGTTGATGAAGCATGGCTATGGATTGGGAGTACCTGCTTTACCCCTTACACAGGTGACAATTGTGCTGTTTTGCAGCATCACCTAGTGACACATCTGTCTCTTTCAGCCCAAAGACAGGCACTTCTCACGTCCCAAACAAGTATTTGGGGTGTGTACACAGAGAGGCTTTCTCTGCCTTTTTCTGCTGAGGTGTGTTTGGAAGGGAGAATGAGCACACACAGCAGAGTAGGATGAGCTGGAGGCACAGGGATGGAGCAAGTGTGGGGAGCATGAGCCCCAGGGAGGGAATATTGGGTGAGAAACTGCAGGAGTGCCATGGGCTTCAGAGGTGGGGACAGGGCATCTATTGCCTCTAGAGCTGAACAGCAGCTAATTATGGAAGTATTTGGCATGGTCACAGCTCCTCTTTCAAATGGAAACAACCTCTGAATTTCTTTGTCCCCGGTGGCCCAAAAGGCATAATGCAAGTGAAACCTCTTTCAGGCTCTTTGGCTAAGATCACAATTGTCAGGCTTCTTTACTCTAATAATTTATGCTGCAGTGTAATTCCTAAAGTAACAGTAATAAATTCAGATGGTGACAGACTCTTAATTAAAATCACTACAGAAGACTTCAGCTTTCAGCAGCTTCACTCTTCCTATTACCAATCCATATTGAGTGCAACAGTTTGCTCCAAGAGCTGAGCACACCCTGCATCTTTCCATGTACCGGCACAGAGCTGACTAGGGAAGCAGTGAGCATTTCTATCAAGTTTTTAGCTTGATTTTACTGATTTGAAGGACATTTTCAAAGTGTGGGAAGAGTTAAATAACCAACAAAAAAAAAAATAATCACAGTATGGAGCTGTCTGATCCATGTCCTGGAAGGTTAACTTTTAGAGCGTTCCCAAAAATAATGAAGGGATATTGAGCAGAAGGGGAAACAGGGAAGTGTGAAAAACTTCAAGAGGGACTACAGCTGGCTCTTAGCCAAAGTCATACTAGTAACCAACGCAGTTCAACTCTAGACTTTCTTCTGGAAGGGGTGTAAACTCTGAGTAATTGGAAGCAGAGTCTCAATTGGAGGGTGGATGGAGGAGAAACATTCTCCTCTCAGTGATCACCCACCACTTTCTACTGCAGAGCATTTCGTTCCTTTCGAGGGCACAGTGACAACAGGGATGAAATGCCCAATTAGCTGGACTCACATGGCAATTCCCATTTGCTCGGTGTAAATCAGGAATTGGAGCAGTCATGTGAGCCATTTCAGTCCTCTGATGTCGCCAGTTCCTTGTGTTTTGTTTTACCCTGAAATTCATTTCAGACACAAGTAGATTGATAAACAGATGAGGAGAAATAATTGAGTCAATCCAAGGTAGCTCTGGGGCTGCATCTACAGCAGCAGGTGCAAAAACAAATTCATGCAAATGCCTTCCTATATCAAGGTGGATTATCTAATTTTTTCAACTTTCTGAGGCATCAGTTTCTTTGGGTCTGCTAAATGGGATTTCTTGTTGTAGGAAAGAGTCACTTTCACTAACTTCTTAAACTGAGCCTTGAAGAAATGTAGCACAAAGTGTGTTATATAAGAATACACATCATTAGTAGTAGGAGTTACTGTTTAAACTGATGGAAATACTGAATAAAAGAGATGTTTTCTCAAGCATGTAAAAATATAGACTTCATTATAATCCAAGTGTGCAAAATTCACTTAGATGAAAGATGCCCAGTTGTCTTCAATAGTCATATTCTCATATTTAAAATGAAATTTATTTCTAGCTGAGTCAACCAAGGTAAAAATAAAAGTTAAACAAGTTGGGAGGGAAGAATCTTTTTATCTCTGTTTTTTCCCTTTTTTAGAAGGAGTTTCAATATACACTTTTAATATGAAGCTTGAAGAGCAGAATCTCTTCTGGCACTAGAGATCCATTAGTGACCTCAGTAATGACCATGTTTGGGGTCTTCTCCAAGCAGGAAAAATTTTGTCCATCATCTGTCTCAGGCACATGTTGTTCATTAATTATAGCAAAGATAACAGGAAGATGTAAATTAAGTTCCTTGATCTTCAAAGTCATAAGGAGGATCTTTCTCCTCTCATATGTGAGTTCACATTTATACATTTAATTAAACCTCCCCTGTAATTTAGAAAAAAACCACGTGTTTAAGTACCATTTTTCTGTGAAATGAGAATCCCAAGTTTTAAAAAATCTCTAGTGCAGTAAGTAAGGATGAGGATGATGCAGTTCAGATTCTCATCTCTTTGCACCATTTGTGGTACTTAATGTGTTATAACAGAGAAGTAAGTCTCGCTGTGGTTTTTTTTTTTTTTTGTAATTTAGGCTGGTGTGAAGTGTTTCTTGGTAACTTTTTCCTCACTGATATGCAAACAGGTAAAATTCTTTCTCAGGCTGACATCAAAGCTAACAGTAGATCAAAAATGTTTAATGAAAAAACCCTCATAGGTAAGCTATTAAAAATACAACAAAGTGGTCAGTGTCTGGTGAAGTTAAAGGATGGATAATAACATTCACATGCTAATGCAGAGCTGTTTACTTGAGGGAAATGTAAACCTATCAAATTGTCTGGAGCTGCCATTAAAGTTCATGAATTCTTTTCTGAGATGAGAGACATTCCTATTTGAATGTAGATAAATATTCATGGGAGGACTTCATTTGGGAGGAGAAATTTGCTATTAATAACATATCTGTTCAGGCTAAAACAGGCTGATACTTGTGTGTTGCAGAAAGTGGTTTGCACTGTGAGAAAAAGTGAATATTCACAGCTGCCTTTAAAGTCTCTGTACAATTTGACTTAAAGAAATATATCTCCTGGGTCTTTTGGTGGATTTGTTTTGTTTCCTTGTTTTTAAATACAGTTATGGGTGTTCTACTGTTTATTGTTTCTGAGGTTAATGCTAAAGTTGGTTTCCTATTAGTTTCTTAGAGGAAAATGAAAGTTCCACTAAGCAGATACATTTGTCTTATACTTCAAGACTTATAGGAGAAAGAAAGAAAACTGTATTGAAATCTTTTGTCTGGATCAAGTCATAGATATCTCATGTGAGAGGAGTAGCAAGAGAAAGGGAACACATTAATGTAGCAGAGAGAAATGCTGGTTGACTCAGCTTAATTGTTGTTAGTTTCAGGTACAAGATGTGTTCACAGAGAGAGTGCTCAGGCATTGGAATGTGCTGCCCAGGGAGGTGGTGGATTCCCCATCCCTGGAGGTTTTCAAGCTGAGACTGGATGTGGTGACACTTAGTGCCATGGTCTACTCACCACAGTAGGGCTGGACTTGATCTTGGAGGTCTTTACCAACCTGGTTCATTCTATGATAAGATATCTGTGAAATTGGTCAGTAAACACAAAAACCTTTGAAGACATGGCTTGTTATACACAGTGATGGCTTAAGCTTTGGTTTCTAAGGGAAAACTAGCACTGTGCAGCATTGTTAAAACAGGGTGAAGTGCTGTAAGAACTGCCAGACCCTTAGATCATGACTAACACTTGTAGCAAGGAATCAGTGAGTGGTTACTCTAATGAATTGGTATCAAAATTAATCTTATTCAGCATTTTTACAGGTAATCATGAAGCAAATAAAAAAATGCCAATAATAAAATTTGCATTTGACCTAAGATGGAGATATGTTGAGGAGACAACATTTGCTGATGCTGCTTGCTGGTTAGTCCCCTTCCCTTGGCCCTTAGCACAGCCAAATTCAAAGTTACACTCTCAGGAAGAAACACACAGTTCTATGCACACAGCAGGGATTATATTCTGGGAAGCTCTAACTCTGAAATGAGGCAAGGAATCTGCAGCTCCAGGAATCTGCTGTAATGTGTTTAGAGTTGTGGAGTGTGTGTGGGTGCAGATGACCTGTAGGCCCTGGCAATCAATCCACTGAGAGGGCTGGAAGGTCTCAGATGGCAGGAACCCTCTGCAGGATGCCCTGTCTGCAGAGAGGGGTCTAATCAAGCCAGAGCTCTCAGTCTTCCTTGCTCCACCTTGATGAGATTCCTCACAAGGATTGGATTGCTCAGGGGGTTTCTAATCAGCTCCTAGGTAAATCAAAGCAGTATCTTGTTTCCTTTCTTAGGAACAATCTAGCCCTAAGTTTTTAGCACACAGTTACTAGAGTGCACTGGTATTATTTCTAAGGAGTTGAAAAGAATAAAAACACATATTGTAGGAGCAGATGAAAGATGACTAATAGGTAGGAAGGGCTGATTTCATCTGATCAGATATAGAATAAAGCTGGATTATTACTCTTGCAATTGAATATTGTGTACAGATTTCACTGGATTCTCTCCAGGCTTTTTGATGACTCTATACCATAGTGGCCAATACTGGGGTTGTGCTCTCAAAGGAGTAGCACCAACAGAACCCACATTCCATGGTTCTGTAACAAATCTACTAACTTTTAGCAGGAAATCTGTTAAATGTTTTACCTCATTCAGAGCCAAAACTCTGAGTGGATGTTACAGATGGTGATGTGCATGTTTTTGGAAAGATGGTGAGTGCCTCCAGCCCTAGCTACAAATGGCTAACTAATTAAATATTGTACAGTGAGTTCTTGATTGTATATAGTGGAAATTTACAGAATGAGCTTTGGTGAATATTTTTATTCAAAAAAAAACCCCAATTGCTTTTAAGCATAGTGTTTATTCACCAGAGGAAATTTACCTTTACCTCAAGGACAACTACAGAATCTGTGCAGCAGGTGAGTTAGCCTTCATAGTAGCAGTTAGATACTGAAGAGGAATTGTGTCTGATTCCATCTGCCTGGGAACAGTTCTGAAGGTGAAAATCTTGGTGGGTCTGTGCAAACTGCCAGTCCCTGTGCTTTGGCCCTGCAGGCTGTGCACAAAGCCAGATCACTCTGCAGGTGATCAAACTAGTGTGAAAAAAGGATGACTGTTCTTTGGGCAGGTGAAGTATCCAAAGAGAAGAGACAAAGGTCAGATGAATAACTTAAAAATTTCCTTGCTTAGCAACATATACATTAAAAAAAAATAAAATCAATATAGCCAAATCATCAGCCAGAGCCATAGGCCATAAGGTTAGAGGGTAAGCTGTCAGTATTAACTGCTCTAATGGAAATGCAGATTGCTGGAGCAGCAAAGCAGAAGATGAGCAGGCAAGAAGTGGGACCAGTGAGAGTGGCAGCAGGGGAAGGAGGGGGTTGGTGTATGGCCACAGTGTCCTGGTTTTAGCCAGGATGGAGTTAATTTTCTCCACAGTGCTGGACAAAATGGATCTTGGAATCAGGTCTTGGTGTCATTGCCTTGTAAAGACAGAAATTTGCACTGAGGAAATAGCAGTTTTACCACTAGCTTTTTGCCTTGCTGAAACAGTTTGCTTTTAGGTTCCCTGTCGAGGCTAAAACAGCCTAGCAATAACAGCAATGACTCAAACAGTAACCAAAGAACCTGTGCTGCAAGTTAATCTGCACATCAACCAGCTGTGTGTGTTCTGGTGAGCAGAACCTGCTTTCTGAAACACTAAGGTTGCCTCATTCTCAGAAAGTGCACTGGGTTTTCACGTATCATTACAGACACTCAGGGCTCGTTTGCATTTGCTGAAAGAATATTTTATTACTCTGGTTGATTTTCTTAATGGAAACAAATATTTTGAAGTGGTTAATTTCCAAGGATAAATATTATTCAGCAGGTTCCTCAACTCCCCAAGGTAAATAACACAGACATGGTAAAGGCCAGCTCTGTTATATTAATAATTGATGTTTGGCTTCCTCCTAGCTCAACTGTAATCTATTCATCCTGCTTTGTAAAAGTGCAATTAGAGCTGAATTACAGTAATCAATAGAGCAGCAGCATTTAGAACCAGGGTACATAAACAGAGGGAAATTTTGCACATAGGAAGTTTTTTGAGGTGTATTGCAAAAATTACCTCAGTTGGTTGGAATTTTAAATGATTGCAAAGGAGATGAAATGATAATTGATGTAGACATTTTCAGAGGTTCTCTTCTTAACCAAAACCAACTCCTAACAATTTGATTGAAGTTATTTCCCTTCCTTTTACTTCCACAGTCAATCCATATGCTCATGGTGTGACTGATGCAGGTTTCCTGTGATTGTCCAAACACCTGCACTGTTTGTAGGCAGCTGAAGGGGAGAGGGGGATGTGATGGGAAGCAGGTCCTTCATTTGGAAGACTCAGTGGCAGATGTGGGAGGCTGCAAAAAGGTGTAGTGTTCATGGACAATATAGGAAATCTCAGATGTGCTACAGCCAAAGGAAATAGAGAGTTGAGGAGGGAGGTGGAGAAAAGGCCCCCAAAATTCTGTAAGAAAGTTTTGGTTAATCACCCAAATGCATGTAGTGTTACAGAGAGAGATGTTGATAGTGCCAGGACTTTGGTCTAGAAAGAAGTAGTAGAGGGGGAAAGGCCTTGGAAGCATCATGTGTCAGATGGTGAAAATGAAGGTCTTACAGTACTGACATGGGGAGGCTGCCAGAAGTCTGTGGCAGTGCCCTGTAAGATTTGTGTACATGTTGATGGGGAGGCTGCCAGAAGTCTGTGGCACTGCCCTGGTAAGATTTGGGTACATGTCAAAGCTCACACAGAATTCTGAGTATCTCTGTGACTTAGGTAGACTTTATGGTTTTCTGTGCCTTTGGGACTTAGGGGGACTTGGGCATCTTAAAAACTGCATAATGTTCTCCATCCTTTGTCTTTTCCTGCTTCCTTCCATGCCAATGTGTTGGTCTGCAATAGCTTCCACAGTGTTCAGGGGAGCTTTCTGGGCCTCATGTCCCCTGCAGGGTTGATAAGCACTTGCTCACATTGGGTTTGTTTCTGTATTGCAGTGTTTGATTAGGTTGAATCAGGTGCAAGTCTTATTCAAAGTGAGTGTTGTCTTCTCCTGATATTTCATTTGCTGAATCAGGTGCAAGTCTTATTCAAAGTTAGTGTTGTCTTCCCCTGATATTTCATTTGTTCAAGATTAAGTTCTCCCCTGTTTTGCCAAGGGTGGTTTCGGTTGGATATTAGGAAGAGATTTTTTCCAGAGAGAGTGCTCAGGCATTGGAATGTGCTGCCCAGGGAGGTGGTGGATTCACCATCCCTGGAGGTTTTCAAGCTGAGACTGGATGTGGCACTTAGTGCCATGGGCTAGTGACCATGGTAGGGTTGGACTCGATGATCTTTGATGTCTCTTCCAACCCGGCTGATTCTATGATTCTAAGGGCTCTCTGGAAATGAGCTGAGGTTTGACTCTGCTGCTGGGTCTTGCCAAAATGTGGCTCCTGTCCCTGGTGCTGGAGAGCAGCAGCTCTGGCAGCACAGGGCACAGATTCTCCTCTCCTTGCAGAGGAGCTCTATGGGGGACAAGCTGCCAGCAGACATTGAGTTGCAGGGTATGGCAAGCAGGATCCTGAGCTGGTGGGGAGTAACTGGGACACTGTCAGTGTAAAAGCAAATACTAGGTGATGATTATTATTAATAATCACCATCATATTCTCCTTCTCTGGAGCATTGTGGTGTTTGAGGTGAAGCTAGGTGCTTTCAGACAGGTAGGAAGTGTGTAATGGCTCAATAACATATTCCCTGTTGTGACTTCTGGACTTTATGCGATGGCAGTTAAAGGATAAAATGCATTTAATTAAAAAGAGGCTGATTTTATTGAACAAATGTACCAAATAAATAACAAAACATAGGCCATTAACGTGTTGGGTTTAACTCCTCAAGCACTATTTTCATTTTACTATAGAAATGTTAGAAGATCTCTTAATGTAATTAATTTTGTACTAATTTAATTAGTCTTTTTTTCTGGGTGCAATAGATTATTAAGTAGGAGCTACCAACTAGTTAGGAGAAAGGTGCTATTTAAATTGATAGGGAAGGAGATGCTTTCTTGGCTACAGCTTTGCACTCTTGAAGGAAATTAAATAATTAAAGCTCTGTTTAAAGCAATCTGTTTTCCTGGGAAGCATTAGCTTGTCAGTGTGTAATGTATTCCTCACTCTGCATGTGCATTATGTCTTAATAATGCCTCCATCTTCCTCATAAGGCATATTGTCTTCTAATGCAACCTCCCCAATAACCCTGTCCCAACAGTTGTCACACAATACTGATTGCTTTCGGTGAGGAGCACATCCTGTAATTATTTTCCTCTCCTATTAGGCTATAATATCCTTCTCATTCTCTGTACACAGAAATGCACTTTCATATGGTAATATAATGTGCATTGTTTTTTGATTTTTGTATCAGCATAATGAAATGATCCCTCTCCACATCCTGGAGCAGCCTAATGCTTATTGATTTATTGCTGTACCTATTTATGTGGGTTTATCAGAAAGGTGCTTCCAATGCATTAGCAAACCCCTGAAGTGCTTCTGGTAATAGGAAGAAGCACCTGGGTAGCTGTTAATATAGGAAAGAAGGTTTGCAGTTTTATAAAACTTAGAGCAGAAAGCACCATTGATGCTAAGATCATTGTGTGCTCAGCCAGGCTGTCCTACAGCTAACCTGCCCCACAGCACAGCTACTTGCAGGAGAGCTGAGTCTCTCTTTGGCCCTGTCCTGCTGCCTTTGGCAGTGTTTCCCAAAGGTAGGCAGCAATGCCCTCATTTTCTCACTTTGTTTACCCTGCATTGAAACAATGGTGTTAATGTCAAGAGATGGGAGCTGCTAGGTAATAATGCTGCTCTGCAAACCCAGAACTGGACACTAGAGTTGGGCATCAGTTTGAGGACATTTCCAGAGGCTGCATCAATTTAGTGTTAGGAAGCCTTTAAATCATAGAATCAACCAGGGTGGAAAAGACCTCCAAGTCCAACCCTACCGTGGTCACCAGACCATGGCACTAAGTGCCACATCCAGTCTCAGCTGGAAAACCTCCAGGGATGGGGAATCCACCACCTCCCTGGGCAGCACATTCCAATGCCTGAGCACTCTCTCTGGAAAAAATCTCTTCCTAATCTCCAACCTAACCCTCCCCTGGCAGAGCTTGAGTCTGTGCCCTCTTGTCCTGCTGCTGGTTGCCTGGGAGAAGAGACCAACCCCCACCTGACTCCAACCTCCAAGTATGTGCTGTCTGGGAGGAGAGGAAGCAAATCAACAAACAAGTCACTCCTACAATAAATCTCTTCTGATTGAACTTGAGCACAGCACAGTATGTGATACAATAAATCTCTTCTGATTGAACTTGCGCACAGCACAGTATGCAGCAAAGAATGAATAAACCGATGATAATAACAGAGGCTGATTACATTGTGATGGGCAATAGCAGCAAATAGGCCTTATCTTGCCCTGTGCAATAGAAACTCATGGCCAAACAACTAAGTTCAGATTCCCAGGGAGTGTTTTCAGCAATCTATGGGCAATGACCCTCAAAATTGTGTATTCAAAAAAAGTAATTATTTTCAGAGGTGTAGCCTTGGCCCTCAGTGCAGCTGAGAATAAGGTATTTGTGTTGCTCAATTGCACATGCAACCTATCATCAAATTTTCATCCCATCGAGGATCACAATTGGATGCTGCTCAGGACCCAGTCAAACATTAGCATGCATACTTTCTGCTCTTGCTTTGACCATCTACTCTTCCTTCTTTCTCTTCATTCAGGTTGCTCAAGGCTCATCCAGCCTGGCCTTGAACACCACCAGGGTTGGGGCAGCCACAGTCTCCCTGGGCAACCTGTGCCAGTGTCTCACCAACTGTATGGTTACAGCTATAGTGATAATTACTGGTGGCTGTCAGAGGTACTTTTCAGCTCTAAAGTCCCAAGTCAAACTTTCCTCCTGGTTAGGAGCTTCAGTAAATAATTGTTGCTGGACTGTCAGATTATGTTGTGCCAGTAAAGCTCATCAAAATCTTTCTCTTCTTAAAGATCCTGCATTAATTACTGCTTAGCAGTGCATACTTATCTTCCTCACCACAGTTTTAGTAGGTGGTGGTTTGTTTACCCAGTGATAGAGGCTGAAAGGAGCAGGATTAGGCAGTGGAATAACTGCATGGAGTGTCTTAGGACTTCTGAAACTGGGAGTTGTGTAATGCTTTAATTGGACCATCTGCACTTCAAGTTGACCATTTTCTGAAACTCAAATGCTCAGTTAATATGTTTCTTAACTAACTACACTTCTCACGATGCCAGTTAGGAGCACACTCACATTTATTTAAGGAGGGGAAAAAGGGGATTTGGCTTGTGAAATCTGAGGTTGAGTTCTGAGCTTTGCTACTTTGCTTTTGTGCAGCTGCATTTTTTTTTTTTTTTTACTGTTAGTTCCTGTTTGTAAAATCTCCTCCTTATCCTTCAGGTTTTCTGTCAATTTGTTTAGAACTGACTTCTTCCAAGACAGTCCCCTCTGTCACTCATGCTTTAGGAAAATCCAGGATAAAAAAATAATTAATAAAGATGAATTTCCATCTGATATGCAGAGGGAGTTACCAGTTTTTTAAACATATCTTATTGTGTGTACCAGTAAAAACACAAATTTAAATCTTTCAGGACACACACAAATATATGGAGTTAAAAAATGTAAAACTGCTTGATAAAATTCTAGGCAAGCAGTACATAGTTATCACAAAGCAATTAAATATCTTGGCTTGTTTATTCAAAAATTAACTTGGCACATTAATTTAACATGAAAAGAGTGATTTAATGAAATCTTCAGAGAATTAGTATCTGGTCTTTGAATAAGTTATCTAAAATGCTATTTTATTATGCAAAGCTATGTAAAATAAATTGCATTCAAGCAGTGGTTCAGAAAGTAGCTTATCGTAACCTCATGTTCATAAAGAAATGACATAAAAGATCTGGGGATCACTGTTTTCTTTCAAGATGGGGAAAAATTAAGCAGGAATAGTCTTTCATTGGAAAAAAAGCTAATTTGACATGGAGATAATGATCTTGGTACTTTGAAATGTGATTAACTCTAATTATAACCAGGAAAAAAATCCCTACAGGGAACAATGAAAACAAAATCTAAAAGTGGCAGCAAGAGCATGACCTCTCACGTGTGAGGTTCGTGTGCCTCAGCAGGTCAGGCTCTGTTGAGAGGGTAGCAATCCTTCTGCAAAAATGTGCAAGTGTGTCCTCTAACTAACAATTCCTGTTTGCACACACATTCACCTCCCAGCAGAGGGAAACTGGTTCCAAGGCCTCACCACCCTCACAGGGAAGAATTCAGTACTCTTTGCCTTGCTGTTTTCTTTATTTTTTATTTTTTTGCAGTAAAACGAGCAACATCCTTTCTCCTTTAGTTTTACATTTAAACAAAGAAATGAAAAAACTCTTGTACTGTAGCAAAGAAGTTGCCATTGCAGTAGCTGGGAATGAAATGTATGCTGTGAAATGTGTAAAGCAAAAGGTCTTTAATACTAGGGAAGATGGGAATATTTAGGATAGAAGGACTGTCTAAATGACCCTGGCAACTCCTCTAGTAGCATAAAAAAATGTGTAAAGCAAAAGGTCTTTAATACTAGGGAAGATGGGAATATTTAGGATAGAAGGACTGTCTAAATGACCCTGGCAACTCCTCTAGTACCAAAGCATAAAAAAAGAAGCTTAAGCAGCAACAAAGGCAGCCTGGTGTCCTCCTGCCCTTGGGCTGAAGTTTCCCTGGGCTGCACAGAGTGCTCTTGAGAGTGCATAACTAATGTAAATTACCACACACTCATACAGCAACAGCCTTTCACCTTTTTATTTTGTTCCACTCTATGCCACTTGTCACTGTGGGATAAGTCAGAAGGTACAACTTTTTCAAGTTTCCCATGAGAACCCCACTGAGGTTTAGTGAAGGACACAAATTGCCCATCACCACCACATTGCAGAGCTGCACACCAAACAGCCTCCAGGGCAGGGAAACATCTTTTTGTTTTAATTACTGCCTAAAGTTCCTTAGACAAGCTGATACATAATAATCATGTTCACTGACTTTCCTGTTTTGTATTTAATGTGGCATGGAAAAATGTGTTGCTCCAATTATCCAATTTTCAGGGCAGTTGGGGGGCTTTGCCTGTCTTCCTCATTAGCTTATGTTCCATATTACCTCGCTCCACTCTGGGTACTGCCACATTGCTTCCAGCACAGCTCCACAGCTTCTTTCCAAGCTACCAGGGCAACATGCCTCCTGCTCAGGGCTGAGGCAGAGCAGCAGGGAGCTGGGGCCTCCCTTACTGGCTCCCCAACATCATGGAATCCACCCCCTGGCACTCCAAGGGTGTGAGAGTCTCCGTGTGCGGCTGTCACATCAACCACCTTGAAAAAACTGTCAGCATAGCTACTCTTGGGTTCATCTTAGAATCACAGAATCAACTAGGTTGGAAAAGACCTCAAAGATCATCTAGTCCAACCCTACCGTGGTCACTAGCCCATGGCACTAAGTGCCACATCCAGTCTCAGCTTGAAAACCTCCAGGGATGGGGAATCCACCACCTCCCTGGGCAGCACATACCAATGCCTGAGCACTCTCTCTGGAAAAAATCTCTTCCTAATATCCAATCTAACCCTCCCCTGGCAGAGCTTGAGTCTGTGCCCTCTTGTCCTGCTGCTGTTGCCTGGGAGCAGAGACCAACCCCCACCTGACTCCAACCTCCTGTCAGGGAGTTGCAGAGGGTGATGAGGTCTCCCCTGAGCCTCCTCTTCTCCAGGCTGAACCCCCCCAGCTCCCTCAGCCTCTCCTCATGGCACTTGTGCTCCAGTCCCTTCACCAGCCTCGTTGCTCTTCTTGTT
Organism: Acanthisitta chloris; assembly: GCF_000695815.1. Taxonomy (NCBI): domain Eukaryota; kingdom Metazoa; phylum Chordata; class Aves; order Passeriformes; family Acanthisittidae; genus Acanthisitta; species Acanthisitta chloris. Next base: position 8,778 of record NW_008691179.1, on the reverse strand, counting down.
TTCCATATTGTTAGTGCTTTCTTCTGTTCTTTTTTTTTTCTTTTCCATTTTCTGAGAGCAAATTTAGTCACAGATTTGAAGATGAGATGGTGATGCCAGAGCTGAGAGCCTTGACAAAACTTTAGAGCAACTTGCTGCTACTGTGCCTACAAACCTTTTGCACCCACAAAAAAGTGCTTGAGCCCCTTGGTTACAGCCTCATCATTCCTATTCTGTCTCTGAACGAGGGAGGAGGATGTTGGGATTCTAACCTACCTTTGTTATTCATTCTCTTCAGGAGGTCTAATATTTGCAGAAATGCTCAAATAGAGATAAATCTCTTGTAATTCCTTTGGATTTTATTGTAATGGTGTTAATCATGATGAATTCTTTCAGTATTTAAGAAAATCAATTGTCAATTAGCTTTTATGGGGAATTATATATTGTAGTTAGTTATCAGTTGGGCATTATGGCTTTATTTGACAACTGTGTTATTAAAACATACAGCAATTTGCTTTTATTATAATCTATCAAACAGCCAACACAAGTTTCAAAAATAATGTGAGCTTTGGAATTATAATTAGAGCATGTTTTATTGGGAATTGTTTTATAATGCAGTGTTACTGTTCAGAATTAATTGTTTTGTGTGGAGAAAATTTAATATACTGTTTACAGAACCCAGATATATTACCTGTTGTTTGATTTATTTCTTTTCATAAATGCTTGAAGAATAACAACTGTATTAACAGGATTTAAATAAGTAGATAATCATTCAAAGGTAAACAGACTTGATTGAATAATGAATAGTTTTAAAAACTACTTAAAAAACAATGGACCAGTTCCCTCCAAATCTGTATTACCCAATGAAGTCTTGTTCCTGCTTGATCTGGAGGCTGATACAGCTCTGTGGGATTGGTCCAAAGTTTATCCAATCATTTTCATAAGCAACTTCTATAACACATTGTCCTCATTTAGCCAATTGTGTAATGAAATGGTGCATCAGTGTGTAACATTAGCAACAGCTGGTTTTAAGCAAATGAGTGCTTCATTTTCCAGCTATTTTGCTGAAAGGCTACATGTTGGCTGTAGTTGTGACAGCCTCTGTTTAACAGAAACGCTGTGGAAACAATCACAGAACCAACTGGGTTGGAAAAGACCTCCAAGATCATCAAGTCCAACCTTACTGTGGTCACTAGCCCATGGCACTAAGTGCCACATCCAGTCTCAGCTTGAAAACCTCCAGGGATGGGGAATCCACCACCTCCCTGGGCAGCACATTCCAATGCCTGAGCACTCTCTCTGGAAAAAATCTCTTCCTAATCTCCAACCTAACCCTCCCCTGGCAGAGCTTGAGTCTGTGCCCTCTTGTCCTGCTGCTGGTTGCCTGGGAGAAGAGACCAACCCCCACCTGACTCCAACCTCCTGTCAGGGAGTTGCAGAGGGTGATGAGGTCTCCCCTGAGCCTCCTCTTCTCCACATTGAAGCAAGCCATGATAGATACAAGCTGATCTTCATCAATGCCGTTAAAATTTGGGAAAATTCTGATGTTTGATATTTTGGATACTGCCTGTGGTAGAAGGGCTTGGCACACTAGCCAAAGAGCACAGTGGAAATGAATTGATTCAAACCCAAATAACATCCTATGCTGCTTTTCTTTCTAACTGTTGGGTAAATCAAAGACCATCCTTGCCTTGCCTGAAGATATTTATGGGCCATAGTGTTGATTATAGAACAGCAAAGTACCAATAATCTAAAATATATACATGTTTTAGAAGATATATTTAACTTTTAAACCTTTTTGCTTGAGAAGGATGTTCTTAGTGGCCTTTTCCTGTCTCATTTGGGAGATATGTTTGCTCTGGAATTGGTTTGGCTCTTTGGGAGCCATTACAGCTGTTACCCAAACCTCTGGATGCAGAGTAGCATAGAATTATTGTGGCTTCCATTCAGTGGAAGTATTTTTCTGCCTTCCTCACATTCTGAGGCAATGATAGTGTGTGTAATCCTTATTTCCCTTCTTTTCTTTTACTTTTGTAGTTTGATGGTTTCTCTGTGGTTTTTTTTAGCCTTTCTTGTTAATTTGAGAAGATCTAAATGGTGCATTGGGGAGATTTAAGTGGGAGTTGAACAGTGTCTGTGTTATGGTAGATATACTTCATCCTGAAACCAGAAAATTCTCCTCTGCTCCTGTAAATGTCTTCAAAAGAGCAGAGTTTTGAGCAGTGTTCGTTGGGTTCTTGTGCAATCATAGAGCTTTAAAATGCTTCCAGAGCATCTTCCCACCCACTTATTCCCCTTCTTTGGGAGGGGAGGCTCATCCCATTACAGTTTCCAAGCTGAGAAAGGGGATGGTGTTAAATTCTGCACTGGCAAGAAGGTGTAGTCTACTTCTAACATATGTCCTTAAGGTTTCTGTCAAGTAGTTTTGCAGTAATTTTCTCCTCCGATTTGTACTGCATGAAATATGAGTTTAAAAGAATTTAAATTCAGTCAATCACTTTTCAAATGTGTTGGTGCAAATCTGTGAAGAATCTGCAGAGTGTATGAACCACTATAGTGAGCTGGACTATGTCACCTTGGTCAGTTTTCAAGTTACCTATGCAGTTCTGCAAGGCATTTAATCCAAATATTGCCATTCCTTGTCAGGTGGTGTCATTCTGCTGGGGTTAAAAATGGTCATGGGGAAAGGACAAGAGCTGCTCTGTAGTGCTTAGAGCTGTGTCCAGATCGTAGCTGTGTCATACTGAAATTACCTTTCACAGCTGAAAGAAAATGTCACATTAAACCAATACATCTGAAAAAAATATTATGTACAAGTCTAACCATTTGGCAGAATGAATTGGATAGATCAAAGATTAGTGCACGAATGAAACAGAAGTAAATGATGCTGCATACTGAGAAGTTTCTGTGGTTATTCTGAAGGACTTTTTTTGGAGAGTAGCAGGAGATTGGAGATGAGTGACAAGCTAATCTTGGCCTAAATAAAATATGAACTAAGAATAATGAAAACACTGAGAGTTATGTTCTCACAAAATGAGTTGGATGAGTTTTATCAAACCCCACAATTAGTTGTCAAAAACACCCCTAAGCCATGACTTCTTGTGTCATTTCAAGACTTCAAAGCTGTGTGTCATTCAGGAATACACACTGCAGTGCAACTGGGAGGCAGCTTAGGAGATAATGGGAATCACAGTCTTTGAGATCCCTAGACAAAAGTGTTTTTACAAACATTAGCTAAATGAGTTGCTAAAGATAATTTTAGTCAAGGACTTTAAGTAATACTTAATTTTTGCTGTTTATTTCTGAATAGAAATAACAGATAAATGTGGATGTTTCCAGAAGATGCTCCAAAACAAGAATAGCTTTGCAACTAAGTCCAAAGAATATAAGATAGAGACCAAATATGTGTTATGTTTGCATTTTTTTTTCTCTGACACTGCTAAAACTAATTACAGAAGAAAACAGAGAAAAACTGTTCAGTATTGTCCAAACAAATGCAAACCAGCTGAAAAGCATTCCCTTAAAGCTCACTTGGGTACAGACAGTGAAAAAGCAATACACAAGAAGCTGCCAAAAATGTTAATAGATTATATCTCACCTGGGAGAAACATCCTGCTGATAAGACTACTGAAATGAAAGACAGTTAAAAATCGCAGAATGAGGCAATTTCTGCTGCCTCTGAGCTTTGTGGAAGGTAAATGGAAGGGAAAATGACTTAAATATCATGAACATGATGGGGAGAAATGCAGTCACAGATTTAAGAGAGATTTCTTTGTAGGTTGTTGAATCCTTTCCCCCCAAGGGTACAGAGGCTCTGCCTCTGGCCATGCTGTACACAGTAGGGCAATCAGGGAATTTTAATTCATTACTGCTCGTGGTGCATTTATTTTGCCACTGTGAAGGCTGAAGCTCCACAGCACTGTTCAGTTTAGCACATAAATGAGACATATTTAGGCTGCCACTGTACCTGTAGGATGCTGATCCTCCTCCTGTGTGCTATATGCTTTGCTTGGAACAACTTTATTTCATGCTGACTCATGATCTTGGAAGATATTTATGCTTCCTTGGTAGAAAAGATGCTGGATTAATTAAGACACTAACTATTTCTAGACTAATGGGCTGTGAACACAAAGGCTGCCAAATCCATAACCACAAGCTAGACCATGACTCCATGATCTTATCACTAATCTTCCAGGCTTTTTTTTATTTATCCAGTTGATCAATGCCTGTGTGTTTCACTGGGGTCACAAGTGCAGCAGGAGTGAAGGGCTCAGGGTGTGTAAGTGTGCTCGTAGTGCAGAGGCTGTGGAGTCTCTCCTGTCTGACAGAAGCTGATGGATGTTATACCTGCTGGCATAAGTGGAAGTATGTTTGCCTGGGAAGCTAAATGAATGGAAAAGGTAGAGATAAAAATAAAAAAATTGGAAGATGAATAGCAGTGGCAATGACAACCTTTAGTGGCCTCAGTGGAGCAGCCTAGGGATGACAAGAAACTCAGGCTGAAAAGTGTTGGTGATTTATAGACTGTGTAAGAATGGCACATCTCTATTGACATGAATTATAAGGAAGGACAGATGATCTGTCAAAATAGGAAACTGTCTTCAAAAAAAGAATGTTTCTGAAACATGATTGGCACAAGGTGAGAAGAGAGAAATGATCATGAACAACTCTTCCAGTAGGTTAAGAAGAGTGAGCAGAACAAGCTGGATGTGATAATGATTGGATGAATAGCCAACCTTCCAAAAGCTGATATAGAAAACACCCTTGTAAAGATTTAATTATTACATTTGAACAGTCTGACAGACTCATTTGCATCTGCACATATGTGTATAGGTGGTGTTTCTTGTGTTACCATAACACAAGAGTTTGTCAGAAGGTCAATGCCAGATATGCCTTGAGAGAGAACAGCAATGTTTTATTTAGTTAGAAACACCAATGTTTTGAAGCAGTTATTTGTCTTCTCAATCTGCATCAAGTGCAGTGGCTAGGGGGAAGATATTTTTATTTTGTACTGTAGTCTGAAGCAGAGGTATTATAAAAGAACAGGGGAAAAGGGTAAATAGTGACTTCTGCTTAGGGAAACATTGAAGTCCAAATAAAACTATCTAAACCAAAGCATACTACAGGTGTAAAAAGATTAGCATATTGACCTCAATATGAAGTGTTTTTAACAAGCAGTCAAAATCTGTGGTGTTTTGAGGGATGAATAAGTGCTAGTTCAGAAACTGTCATGTTGCTCTGGGTACTTCAGTGGGAAATATGACTGCATTAAATTCTAGTGTGCACAATACTTTGGTGTACTAAAGATCTCCTTCAGGCTGCACTTGTTTCTCTGTACCTTCAGGGTCCAAGGGTTCAAAGCTCTGACCTTTATAGGGCTTAGCTCATAGGCAACAGCAAACTATAACTTTCACATAAATCACTGTCTTTCTTTCTCTCTAATGCTACTAGATTTATTGATCTCTGTGCTTAACATTAGAGACTGGTCCACACTGAGTGGTCCTTAACATTTATTTTTCATGCTCTGTAAGACTGGATTTCCCTTTTTACTTCCTTCTCAACTAACTTCTTTTGGAAGAAGTGCCACAAATTTTCCTGTGTCCTAAGCACCTGATCTGATGTTTGTGTATCTGTAAGGTCAAGCCTCATGTGCAAATAAAAAAAATCCCTCATTTTATAATTCTAACACTATGTGCTTATTTTGGTCGACATCATCGTGTTATTATCAAGCTGCCTCTGAATAATATCATAGAGTTTTCTTTCTGCCTAGGTTGTTATTTTTTTATTCACTGCCTTTGAAAACAACAAAAAAAAAACCCATTAGAAGGCATAGGATTACAACTCAGAGGATTCTATATTGAAATTTACTCCAAACACTATTAGTTCAGAGTATGAATGTTTAGATAATCATTCCTATAATGCAGCAAAACAAGAAAAAATTACAAATAATGAAAATATGGGGTGTGAGGGACACAATGGCTTTGTACTGTCTACCTTGAATCAGCAGCTCCATAAATCTGCTCTGGGGCTGCTCTAGTATCCCTTTGACGGACACACGAGAAATCTGTACACAAATAAACACACATCATCCTAAGTCATGAACAAGTGCTCACTCCAAGTTTTATTGAAACTGAAGACAGTATTCAAATATATTTTTGTTGAGAATCGAGACAACTGATTTCTTTAGGATCATCTGGTTTACATGCCAGAGCCTCAGTTAACCCTTTTGTTACATTCACAGGAGCATGGAAGTGAGCCAGGTGCCTCGTCTCTCAGCCAACCACCACCGTGTCATCACCCACAAACTGGTAAGTTGGAACCTCAAGGTTTAAGGGTGCAGGCCCTTTCCTGATTCTGCCAGAGGCATCATAGTGGGAGCCATGGCAAGGGCAGTAGTAACCGCCAAAATCTCCGGAGTTAGCGATGGGCACACAGCCCAGGTGGGTGCACACACCGACCAGTATGACCCATTCTGGTTTCTTCACTCTGTCTAAGTCATGCTGTGGATCCCTCAGTTGAGACAAATCAACTTGAGCTTCCTGATTAATCTCTGCCTGGGTTCTGTGACGCACAAAAAGGGGCTTCCCTCTCCACTTGAAAGCCATGTTCTTGCCTTCTGGAATGTCAGACAGCTTGATCTCAATCTTGGACAAGGCTAACACATCAGCAGAGGCACTCAGGCTGGAAATAAACTGGGTGACAACACTTTTAGCAGCATAGGCAGATGCTACACAGGTGGTTGCAGTCAGCAGGTAGGAAAACCCCTTTCTGGAGTCACTGCTGCTCTGGGAGGATGCCTTGGGATCCTGCACGTCCTGGCGCCGATAGGCAGAGAAGTCAGGGACCACGACATCGTTGTGGACAAAACGGACACTGGCAGGTGCTGCAGGAAACAAAAGAGAAAACGACACAACTTTCAGGTAAAACAATTGTGATGCATTTTAAGTTATACTTTTTAAACTGTGTTTTTGGAATAATGGCTAAAAGCGACTCCAGAGTCTAGAGGAGACTCCATTAATTACATGTTTCAGTGTTAAGTTGTATGAAAATGGTTTCCCAAAGGAATTTTTGGTAGATGAACAGGTGGTGATCTCTGAAATTGTTTTCCCTAGTCTTGGAAAATTGCAGGAAGCCTAATCAGCGTGAAGAAAAAATTGTGAGAAGCTCTGGGTTTTTGTGAGGAAAAAGGTTTAAGTATTTTTGCAGAATAGTTCAAGGAAAAACTCCTGCAGGATATCAGGACTAGCTCAGAATAGGTAAACCTGTTTTCCCTTCAAATGTTTCACTGAAAAGAATTGCTGTGAAGGAATTTAATTTGGTTAAGTTCGAACATCTGCAGCTTAACACTTCTGGGCTCTCTTTTCACCTAAGTAACTTCTGTGTCTTCAATAACCTTAAGTGTGTGGTTAAGCATTGCCTCTCCCTTTAGATTAAACTGTTGTCATAGCTAACTGCCCCAGGAAATAATTTCAAACAGGCTCACTTTATGGAAGGATTTAGGGATAAAGCTATTAACTAGCCAATTCCCAAGCTTTTCAAGTGAGATTCTCACATCAAACCTCTTGCTAACCTAACAAGATGTGAAGGTAACTGAGGCTTTCCATTAGTTTCTTCAGCAAAAGAAAATGCTTCCCACCATGACAATCTGTAACATATTACTTGCAACCTCTGCTACTTGAAAAGAACTGTTTAGTCTTTCTATTTTTCTAGCAGGTGGCACAAAGTTAACAGATGTTAATGGAACCCATTGTCTCGGAGTACTTGAAATTTAACTCTCAGGGATTTAAATGCAAATATAAGGGGGAAAATAGCTACATTTATTTACAATTAACTCAGCAGAGAGAAGGTATTTGCTGTAGGATTTTAACTGCAGAGAAACTAAACTGAAATTGAAAGTTCTGAAACATACTTATGTCTGTATCAAGACTTAAAATATTTCACAATGTTATTGACTTCTAAGAATTCCCTGCACTCATTGAAAAGCATGATTGATGTTAATGAAAACTAAGAGCAAGGCTCAATGCCAACTCTGTCAGTTATAGATCTGTAGTTTCCACCTGAACACATCCCTTACAGCTGAGGGTCAGGTCAAGTGAGTAGCTAATTGCTTCACAGCCTCTTCAGGCATTGGAATGTGCTGCCCAGGGGGGTGGTGGATTCCCCATCCCTGGAGGTTTTCAAGGTGAGACTGGATGTGGCACTTAGTGCCATGGGCTAATAATGATGGTAGGGTTGGACTTACCACCTGGTAAGAGATCTCTTACCACCTGGCTGATTCTATGACACTTCCCCAAGGCCCTGCCCTCTTCCAGAGCTGTGTGGCTGTGTCTGTAAGAGCACAGGGCAGGGCTGGGCAGCAGCTCTGCAGGAAATGCAGACCAGTGTGTGTCAGCGGAGCCACAGCCCTTTGCCTAGATTAGAGAGTACTCTGGAGGTCACAGCCTGGATCTGCTCTAACCTGGGGGGAACACACGGTAAAGCACAGTGTGTTCTCACTGCACATAGCCAGCAGTTAAATCACTGAGTGACACAGAATGTACCTGCACCTTTAGCTCTGGTGATGCTCAAAGGCAGGTCGGATGAGCCTTGAGCAACCTGGTCTGGGGGGCGGTGTCCCTGTCCAGGGCAGGGCTTGGGAATGGACATCTTTAAAGTCCATTCCAGCCCCGAAATTGTATGATCTTCCAAACAGCAAACTAAGCATCATCTGACAGCTTCGCAGCGCCCTTGGGACAGGACGTACGCGCGTGTCACGGTGCTAACTGGAATCAAGCCTGAAAACGGCCCCAAACGCCCCCA